>NW_015090764.1:898395-921283 GCF_001431845.1 Calidris pugnax
GGGCTGTTTCTGCTAGCGGAGACACTCATCATTCCCAGAAAATCTTCCCGGAGCCGAGCTGTTTATCCCTGTTGGGGACTCAGTGCACGTGAGTCACTGCCTCCAAGATTTAAATGCCAGAAATCTGGCCTTTCACCTCCCCTCTTTGACAATTTATTTGTAAAATCAGGGCGGTCTCAGCCGCGTTTGTAACTGTTGAAAGTGAGTACCCTTTACCTTTTTCTTTCTTTTTCTCCCTCTGAAGGAGAATCAGAAGAGCTGCGGGGTTTGCTGCTCAACCCCCACCTCAGGCAGCTGCTGCTGAGCATCGACCAGGCAGAAGATAAAAGCTCCCTCATGAAGAAGTACATGCAGGAGCCCCTGTTTGTGGAGTTTGCAGACTGCTGCTTGAGGATTGTTGAGCCTCCAGAGAAGGAGAACATTCTTCCCGAGTGAGCTACTTGGGGAACTTTTTCCTTTCCTTGAGATTTTTTTGCCCCTCTGGGGGGGATTGGTGCTGCCGGGGTGCAGCACTCTGTGTCCTCCCTCGGGGCTTGGTCTGGCTTTGCTCAGGGGTGTCACTGCTCTAATTCACCATTTAGAGTTGATAAACTCAGTGATAAACTCAGGCCTGGGAGGTAACAGGAATTAAACTTGACATTCCCTGGACTTGCTTTCTGTCGGTGCAGAAATACTGTCAACTGTGGGAAACGCTGCTTCCCAATAACAATTAGTATTAAATAGATTTGTTTTTATTGTAACCCACAAACTAATCTGAAATGTTTTTGTTGTTTTTTTTTAACTGAACCTCGTCGCGGCTGGTCAGACACCTTGAGAAGGTATTTACCAGTTTATTTAAAACACGGAAACGCGGAACATTTTCCAGAGCCGTGTGAGCAGCAGAGGGTGCCTCTGAGGAGAGCCTTGGTGGGGGGAGGCTCCTGACAGGGTGGTTCTGGAAATGCCACGGCCCTTGTGAATTTGTGTATTTTGGTCCTATGGATACAAAAAGTGAGAGTCCGGTCTCACTTTTCCCTGAGACATCAGCCTTTAGTGTTACAGGTGCCTGTGGCTCACTCCCCCCACAGTCAGAAGTGTTACAGTGTCAGTTGGACAGAGTTGGATCTTCCAAGGAGAATCCAGGACGTGTCAGAAATGGTTCCCTTCGTTGCGCTCTCGTTACCAGCCTCTCGCTCTCCCAGACGGGGTCACTTCAAGTACATTGTGCTTAAAGCACTTGGTCTGTTTTAATTACGTTGAGTGTTTTCATAGTATTCATATTTCTTCTACTGTGTGCACGTGTGAGAGGAGGAATCCCCCCACCCCGCCTTCTAAATGTGGTGTGTATTATATTATATTATTTTATATTATGTGATAGGTATGATGCGTTGATACAGAAAGCTCTGAGGTAACGGCAGACACGGACGTAGAGTAATTTGGAAGCAGCATCTTGCAGACAAGTCCTTCCCTGGAGGGAGGAGCAGGGGGTGTGCAGGCGGCCAGAGCCTATGTTGGAAGGAGGTTTTTTCTGTCCAGTAAGATCTGGTTGAAGCCGGTGACGGAGCAGGCGGCCCTGTGGGGGCTGACGTTGGCGTAGTGCAGGGGAGACTTCTTACAGTGGAACCTGACAGAGCCCTAGGGAAAAAGAGGTGGAGGGGTCAGGGGAGGTTTTGCCAGATTTTGAGCTCATTTTGCTGTTCAGGCGAAGCGGTGCTCGTGAGGATGGGTGAGGGTAGAGGGGGAGCTGCAAGGAAGTCCTGGCACAAATGGATTTAACAGAATTGCAGAATCTTCATGGTTGGAAGGGACCTTTGAGATCGAGTCCAACCAAGAAATGGTTACTGCAAAGAGTATTTGGACTGAATTTAGCTTAAACTCTGCAGATCTGAGTACGTAGTCAGTACTGAACTTGGTATCACTTCTTCCTACTTCTCGTAACTGACCAGGCACAGGCTCCGTTCCTGCAAGTGTAATTTTATGCAACCTCAAGAATTTTTCAGCAAGAAATTGATTTAACAGAATTGCAGAACCTTCATGGTTGGAAGGGACCTTTGACAAATGGATTTAACAGAATTGCAGAATCTTCATGGTTGGAAGGGACCTTTGAGATCGAGTCCAACCAAGAAATGGTTACTGCAAAGAGTATTTGGACTGAATTTAGCTTAAACTCTGCAGATCTGAGTACGTAGTCAGTACTGAACTTGGTATCACTTCTTCCTACTTCTCGTAACTGACCAGGCACAGGCTCCGTTCCTGCAAGTGTAATTTTATGCAACCTCAAGAATTTTTCAGCAAAAAGGCCAAGCCCAGGCCCAAGGGATTGGTAACCAGAGCACAGCTGGTGTGGGGTGTGGCTGTTTGTAGTAAATGGTATCTGAGACTGTTCTGCCTGTCCGTTAGGAGATGGAGTACGGGAGGGTTGTTCCCCCCTTTCTGCCCTGAAAATCCTCTGTCTGAATTAGTCTGTGCAGTGAAATGAATCCAGAATTACTGGGACGTTATTAATACACCCAGGGGCTTTTCTCCAAGTGGATGTTTTTTTGTGTGTTCACCTCTTGTGCAACCTGAATGCCCTGAGCAGAAAAAATACACAGCACGTAACAGCAGAGCCCGTCAGAATCCTCTGCTTCACAACGGGAGCGCAGAGCTTTGATCAGCTCCTTCCCGTGACAGATTGTCATGGAAAAAACAAGAGTTTTTGTGCTTGGTTGAGGTTCCTGAACTCATGAGGGCTTAAGGGTGTTGGTGACTCAACAACGTGAGGTGTGTTACCTGTGGGAGAGCTCTGATGGACGTGATGCCGCAGCCGAAGAAGCAGCTCTCCCCCTTGCAGCAGCCGCTCTCCCGAAGGACTCTCAGACAGCCCAGCAGGGACAGGTCCCTCCGAAGCCCCGTCACGGTCACGGGCGCCGCAGCCAGGACGAGGCCAAGGGGCCAGAAGGGAATGATTGTCTGCAGAGGCCGAGTTGTTTCCAAAGAGCACGGTGGCTTGGCTGAGAGCCTCCTAGCTCCAGGACCTGAGAAGAAGGCCTTTTCTTCAGCCTCGTCCAATTCAGCTGCTGCCAAAGCAGCCATTTTTGCCTGATGAAGAGAAGCGGAATGATATTCTTCAGTAAGATTCTCAAATGTCTTAGACAAAATTTAAAACTGCAAAACTAACAGTCTAAAAAAGGGTGTCCTCTCCTTTACGATGCCCCTTTGGGGCACTTCTCCATGTTATGGTGGTAAGGAACGAGTCCATTGTGCAGTCTGTGTGCTGCCACCCTGCACGAGCAGCCCTATGGGACTGGCACCCCTCTGCTGCTCTGCAGCTGGAGAAGTTTTCTGGAGAACTGACTGAATTGGTTTTGTACAGTTCCTTGACAGAGGGAGATTCTTTTCTCAGACACGAGAAAGCCCCAGTCACTCCATTTCAGTGAGTTCCTGACCAAGGTACTTACTTTCCATTTCCTCCAGCCACGCTTAATGACATCAGCAGCTTTGCGCATCCTTCGGAAGCGATTCTTGGCCAACCAGGAACGAACAGCTGAAGATTTAATTAAAAGAAGTCTTGAGTACACAGAATCTCAGAAGCTCTTGCACACAATGTCAGATAGATAGCACTTAAGCTTTCTCCATGCTCAGTTAACAGCTCCTGCCACCTTAAACATCCAGAGCAACTGGAAATGTTACCTCTTACACACTTTACCTGCTTGGATGATGGTTGCAGACCGTCTCTCCTTCTCTAGTTTCTTCTGTTTAAATCTTCTCCAGCAGCACTGAATGCAAAATGCTTTCTCATTTAACACCTCTGTCCTTCTGGCTTCAAGTTGCTCCAGCTGCATTGGGGACAGGAGCCTGCAGTTAGTACTTGGGGACGGGGCTGTGTTCACTGCTCCTCCCTCTTCTACAGCCTCTTGGTGTGTGTCAGAAAAACTACATGTGTGTTTCAGGGTGCTGAAACTGCTGGATTAGGTTTTAGAAGTGAAAGCACTTCATTTGTGCTCATTAGATAACATCTAAAATGAAAATGTAAGTGTCTGAGGGGAAAAAGGTTGTTGTGGAGGGAAAAGGTGGACACTCCCAACGTCACAGCAGCAGCTGGCTTAAAACTAGCTCCATTGAAGGGGTTTTTTAAGGCTGCACCCTCTAGTACATGAGCTTTGCAAAGGTGCCTTCATCTCCTTCATCTCTTTCCCAAAGAAGCTGCTTCAGCTTGTCTGGGTATCTGAGTCCATCAGCTGAAGCCGAGGACAGCTGTAATTGTTACTGGAAGTGGGAGGGTAGAGCACTGGACACCAGTGCAGCTCTGTGTCCGTTCACAGGGATGCTGTTAAACACAGTGCTTCTGATAGCTGCACTCTGATGGATGTTTGATTTAGTTTAATAATTTGAAGGAAAATGCCAAATTCTGGTCACGCTGCTGCTAGTGGGAGCTTCGTTTAAACCACGATGCCCATCTGTGCCAGAAGCCCCATTATGGAAATGCTCTCCAGCCCCATTAGCTGTGAGGAAAGGGTGCTCTTACCACAGAATTGGCCATGAACACTTTGGTTTTGCCGCAGTACACCGGAGGGTTCTCTGCTCTGCTCCCCGTTGGCTCAGCAGGGGTTTGTCCCATAACGTTGCGAAGGATCTCAGAGATGACATCACTGGATGCCTTTGCTCAGCAGTGGTTTGTCCCGTAACGTTCTGAAGGATCTCAGAGATGACATCACTGGATGCCGTGTCACCGGCCACCACCGGCGTCCCGCCTGCAAACCAGGAGAGAAGGTATCACCAAACTCAGAACTTGGGACCAGGTGATTGTCTTTACACTGAGACTTCTCGGCCATTGAGGGGGGATACACCTACAAGAGGGGAGGAGGTGATGGCTGAGACATGACTAGATGGAGCTGTGCTGAAGTGAAAGATGTGACAGCGTCGATTTTGCCAATGGCCAGCAGCCAAAAAACCAGCTTGGTGTATTTTAATTAGGATGTAGTTTGGGTGCTGTCTTATCACCTTCGTTACAGCTTATCCATGGGTAAAGAAATGGCATTTTTGGGTAGATCTAGGCAATGAAACAGACACAGGGAGGGCTCACTGTTTTCACATTGTTTAAAGCATCCTACGTGGAAACATTAGAAAGCAACAGCAATGCCATTAGGAATAGATTTGAGCAGCTCAGTCCTAAGAAAATCTGACAAAATACCCCAAACTCAAAAGCTGTTGGGAACAAAGAACAAAAAGCAAGGAATGAGACACATAACCTTAATGTACTGAAAGGTACAGGAACAGGAAACAAATTCTACACAATTCTACAGCTTTCACAGGGCATCAGAAGCAGCTACAGGGACGTGTACTAAGCGGGGAGTGTGCTGCAGCAATAAGAGGTTATTAAAACCATTTTTGGGACAAGTTTTTACATTCTGAGACAAACAGGTTACATCTATTTGGAAATAGAGGTAGACTTTAACTCAGACCTGTCCTGGAAAGGGATTGTGTTGTTCAAGGCAATGCTGCCTGAGTTTCTGCATGCCCAATGCTGGAACGTGATGGTCTTTGTATCTTTTCCATCCTGGATACTGTTTGCTTTTCTGCTAGAAATATTTCTAAGGAGATGAGAGCATTTTAAGGTATTGAAAACAAATAGAGGCAATTCTTGCTTACAGGAAGACATCTGGTGACTATGATGGTGTTTCTGGGGCTGGGCTGATAAGGGAACCCAAAGCTCATCCCCGTGTTTAGGAAATTGTTTTGCTTTGTTTGCGGCTTATTACCTTCTAAAGATAAAAAGGACTGGTAACCTATCCCAGTGAGGCCTTTCAGCTAATGGCTTTATAACTGAGGGAGAAAGATACAGCATGTAAGTGATTTTCCAGCTTCTACTTCGTTACTTCATTCCATTTCCGCAGGGTGAATGGATTTCCAGCCACTTTACTTATCAGAAATAGACTGGTACTTACTGGTCCTGCTTCCCACCCCTGCTGGTTACTGAACAGACCCACCAGGTGGAGATGGGATTGATCTGGGAGAGAGAAGGGGGTTGCAGCAACTTTCAATATTAAGTGTAACCACCTGGTAAGCTCCTTCTCTGAGGGGTTGACACCAAAGACATTACCTTGTAGGCTGGATTGTGTTTTTTAAAAGTCCATCCTGGCTCTTGCTTAGAAAAAAGAACGGCGTACAGAAGTTTGCAAAAGGTAGAAGAAGCAGCAGAATCCAGGTAAGGCAGAAGGTCAGTGTGTTCGGCAAGAAAACAGGGTGGGAGGAAAAAAAAGAGAAAGGAAGGAGAAGGAATATAAGCAAAAAGGTAAGTGGTTTTCAAGTCTACTCCAGAACCAACTCTAAATCAGGTTATATCGGGGAGGAACCCCCAACACCATCGTAACTGTAACTGTTCTACCCAGGAGGAGCACAGAAAAACAGCAGGAAGATGAGAGATTTGCAGACTTTTAAAGAGCCTGCTATAAGTGTTAGGCAAATTAGAAACTCAAGTTGATGATAGATTAGAAAAATATTTTGAGAGTAATGGTGTCTTGTGCTGGCTACAGACACTGCGTCTGATCCACGCAGTACCAAACTGGTGCAGTGATAATTTCACTTGGTAGCAGAGGGATCAGCTAAAGAAACATACCTTTCTTCTCGGCAGTAGAAAGACAGTTGCTTTTATCACACAATCTCTTTTTACTGGACCCACATGATTTTCTCAGTATTTGATAGCGCTCAGTGAAACTCTGGAAAGGGATCCTGACAGACAAATGTACAGTTAGTTCTAAGCAAGTACCATTTACTGTACAGTAAATAACCTGGCCTTTCAGGGGGTGTTAGGCAAATTAGAAACTCAAGTTGATGATAGATTAGAAAAATATTTTGAGAGTAATGGTGTCTTGTGCTGGCTACAGACACTGCTTCTGATCCACGCAGTACCAAACTGGTGCAGTGATAATTTCACTTGGTAGCAGAGGGATCAGCTAAAGAAACATACCTTTCTTCTCGGCAGTAGAAAGACAGTTGCTTTTATCACACAATCTCTTTTTACTGGACCCACATGATTTTCTCAGTATTTGATAGCGCTCAGTGAAACTCTGGAAAGGGATCCTGACAGACAAACCCACCCCTGCTGGTTACTGAACAGACCCACCAGGTGGAGATGGGATTGATCTGGGAGAGAGAAGGGGGTTGCAGCAACTTTCAATATTAAGTGTAACCACCTGGTAAGCTCCTTCTCTGAGGGGTTGACACCAAAGACATTACCTTGTAGGCTGGATTGTGTTTTTTAAAAGTCCATCCTGGCTCTTGCTTAGAAAAAAGAACGGCGTACAGAAGTTTGCAAAAGGTAGAAGAAGCAGCAGAATCCAGGTAAGGCAGAAGGTCAGTGTGTTCGGCAAGAAAACAGGGTGGGAGGAAAAAAAAGAGAAAGGAAGGAGAAGGAATATAAGCAAAAAGGTAAGTGGTTTTCAAGTCTACTCCAGAACCAACTCTAAATCAGGTTATATCGGGGAGGAACCCCCAACACCATCGTAACTGTAACTGTTCTACCCAGGAGGAGCACAGAAAAACAGCAGGAAGATGAGAGATTTGCAGACTTTTAAAGAGCCTGCTATAAGCGTTAAGCAAATTAGAAACTCGAGTTGGTGATAGATTAGAAAAATATTGTGAGAGTAATGGTGTCCCTCGTGCTGGCTACAGACACTGCGTCTGATCCACGCGCTACCAAACTGGTGCAGTGATAATTTCACTTGGTAGCAGAGGGATCAGCTAAAGAAACATACCTTTCTTCTCGGCAGTAGAAAGACAGTTGCTTTTATCACACAATCTCTTTTTACTGGACCCACATGATTTTCTCAGTATTTGATAGCGCTCAGTGAAACTCTGGAAAGGGATCCTGACAGACAAATGTACAGTTAGTTCTAAGCAAGTACCATTTACTGTACAGTAAATAACCTGGCCTTTCAGGGGGAAGAACTTGCCAAATGGCTTCAAAAATCCAGTGCACAGCATGCAAATAGGCTGATGCCTCTGCAGCTACCAGCATATAAGAAAGTATAGACTTTCTGAAGAAATTCAGGAGACACTCTATTGCCCAATAACACTTCTTCTGCCAGTAACAAAGACTGGGCAGGAATCGTGCTTGTTTATGGTAATGGTGGAGCTTCAGCCCATCAATACTGAGATGTGAAAACCACAACTAGCTCAGGCCTCGTTACCTCCATCCTCTGAGGGTGGTGAAGAAAGCCCAGCAAGGTCAGTAGCTGCAATGAAATGCTTGACTTCAAGCACCTACACTTAGATGAATCTCGTTTATAGTTTAATTTTAATTGCTGAAAATGGTACTGTGAGGCCACATTAAATTAGGAAGTTTTAGTACATGATAGTCCACATCAAAACGACTCTTCCTCAGCTTCTCAGACTGGAGCTCTTGGTGAGTTCTCAGACCAGGGGTGTGTTACAGACACATCTGGGCTTTGTTAATATTTGGTACATTTTTAAGAATGCCAGTGCCCTGAATGCAGGCTGTGGTGGTGCTGCTTGTTGTGCTGTGACTGCACTTTGGGACTTGCTAAATGAGCAGAGTTGTTCAAAACACCAGAGAGCAGTACGGATTTGTGACAGATATTTTTGTCTCCAAGGCCTCAAACTTAAAAGCAAGCAGTGAGCAGAACCCTTCCGACAGCTTGGAAAGAACTGAAGAACTGGTAAAGTTTCATGATCTGTAATAGCAAAATACTTGGATTTCCTGCTTAAATGCTCTTCTAAATGACTAACATGCCACTAATTGCTATAGAAACAGATTATGGAAGATGTTTCTCAAGAAATTCGGACTTACCTAATGGGGAACCCCGCTGCGCTGATGGTGATGGCTTCCACTATTCCACAGGCCTGGAGCTGGCTGAGGACCTGGGGTGTAAATGGAGATAGTTTAGGTGACCACTGTCTTACCCTTCATGGAAGCTGCGTGTGCTGGGCCCCAGTGGAGCTCGGCTCAGCTGAGGGACAGTCCTTGTGTCCCCTCTCTCATGGTGGCCACACACCCTGCACTGGCCGAATGCAGCAGAACACAGAAGCTCATTGTTGGTATTTTAATATTGCGTTTAAAGATAATGCAGCACTACCCAGATGCTTGTTTTTACCCAGGTGAGGTTCCCCAGTTACAGCACTCACAGCTGCTGCTCTGCTCCCAAAGATGCTTGTTGGTTGATCTCATCTAACTTGTTCCACAGCAGCATCCAAGAGCAAGCAAAGTTTACTAGAGCATTCACCATGAAGGTACCTGTGTGCCCAGGACTGCAGAGCAGTCATTCACCTTTCTCTTGAGGGCTGGGATGGTAAGCTTAAAAGCAAGCAGTGAGCAGAACCCTTCTGATAGCTTGGAAAGAACTGAAGAACTGGTAAAGTTTCATGATCTCTAATAGCAAAATACTTGGATTTCCTGCTTAAATGCTCTTCTAAATGACTAACATGCCACTAATTGCTATAGAAACAGATTATGGAAGATGTTTCTCAAGAAATTGGGACTTACCTAATGGGGAACCCCGCTGCGCTGATGGTGATGGCTTCCACTATTCCACAGGCCTGGAGCTGGCTGAGGACCTGGGGTGTAAATGGAGATAGTTTAGGTGACCACTGTCTTACCCTTCATGGAAGCTGCGTGTGCTGGGCCCCGGCGGAGCTTGGCTCAGCTGAGGGACAGTCCTTGTGGCCACACACCCTGCACGGGCTGAATGCAGCAGAACACAGAAGCCCAGTGTTGGTATTTTAATACTGTGTTTAAAGATAATGCAGCACTATCCAAACGCTTGTTTTTACCCAGGTGAGGTTCCCCGGTTACAGCATTAGCATCTGCTGCTCTGCTCCCAAAGATGCTTGTTGGAGTGGAGCTCGGCTCAGCTGAGGGACAGTCCTTGTGTCCCCTCTCTCATGGTGGCCACACACCCTGCACTGGCCGAATGCAGCAGAACACAGAAGCTCATTGTTGGTATTTTAATATTGCGTTTAAAGATAATGCAGCACTACCCAGATGCTTGTTTTTACCCAGGTGAGGTTCCCCAGTTACAGCACTCACAGCTGCTGCTCTGCTCCCAAAGATGCTTGTTGGTTGATCTCATCTAACTTGTTCCACAGCAGCATCCAAGAGCAAGCAAAGTTTTCTAGGAAATTCACCATGAAGGTACCTGTGTGCCCAGGACTGCAGAGCAGTCATGTCACCTGTCTCTTGAGGGCTGGGATGGCAGCACCCCAAATAACCCAGGAGGTGAGAACTTCTCACACAACAAGTAAGTTGCATCTGGAAGAGCTGCTGTGGTCACCAGCTCCATTTCAGACAAGCATCATCAGTGATTCAGAAAGGATGTTTATCTTGGAAGCTCCAAAGCAGAAAAAGCTATTTCAAGATGTGCTGAGAAAAGAGCTTTGCAAGTGACTCCAGATGACAGAGACCCGATGCAAAGCCCCACACAGTGTCTTGAAGAACCTTCTCATTGACTCCGTGAGGAAGGGCTTTTGAAAAGT
The DNA here is from genome assembly GCF_001431845.1 of Calidris pugnax. Lineage (NCBI taxonomy): Eukaryota > Metazoa > Chordata > Aves > Charadriiformes > Scolopacidae > Calidris > Calidris pugnax. The sequence goes on from NW_015090764.1 coordinate 908,848, forward strand.
TACCTCTTCTCTTTTGAAAGTCATTGCCTTGCAGTCGGCGTTGGGCTTGATGCAGCGGATGTAATGCGGTGTGGTGCTACTCAAAATCTGCATGAGGTGTTCAAGTGAACTCTGCAGAAAACAAAGACAGGCTTAATTAGGGATGACTCCTCCACAGGGGGTTTAACAAACCAGTGGTCCTCTGTAAAAACAAAGCAGGTTTTTTTTGCAAGGATGGCTCTACAGACTCAGCATTAGCAGAGCTCTTCTGTAACGACCACTGGAGCAAAAAACCCACTCTGTGGATGCTTTTGTAAAGCACTTGATGGTAAATTCAGAAAGTTTCCAAAATTACAGCAGGGCCATCAGCTGAAGCTACCCCTCCAGAGGAACAGGTAGGAAGAAGCCTCACAAAAGCAGATGCCCAACTGTTAAAGGAAAAGGTAAAATCAGAGTGAGTTAAAACCCTGAGAATCTCAGGAATCTGAAGCTGTTTCTGTTTTACAGCTGTTGCATTTTAATAACATTTACTGGTTTTGGTCCAACTAAACTGTTTTCTCATCTAGTTTCTAGCAGTAGAAAGCAGAAAGCTAAACAGGACATACCTTGAACTTTGACACCACTGTAACCACAGCTGCTCTGCTCTGGGTTTTGATGTTATTTTGGTTCCTTTCTGTCACAGGAAATAATTTTTGAATCAAAGGGTCCTTAGAATTCTGCAACACATGGACCAGCTCTGGTGGAATGGGGTCCTGCGAACACAGACGTCACTTGTGAGTATTTGGACTTACCAGAAACCTGCCACCTTTGACTGAAAATTCCACAGGTATAGATGGAATAGTGTTTCTGATTTAACCAAAGCTGTAGTTTCAAATCTGACTATGTACATTCATATTCAGAGTCAGGAATATTCTGTAAATCTACTTATTTGGAGCAAGGTATGTATCTCTGGTAAACGTCACTGAACATACATGTTAGTGGTGCTTTGATTTAAATTGGTTTTGGTCTGAAAGATTTTTTGTTTGTTTGTTTGTTTGTTTTATAGAGCTCTTTCTAAAAGCACCTACCTTATTTTTCTCCACCATTGCTGCCAGCTGATAGCAGACTTTGCCAGCGTAATGTGAAATAATGAAGTTAGGCTTCTTACTGAACTTGTTTCGACTTAAACATTGATTATTAGACAAGGCTTTCTCAATCCGAGTTTGAAAGAGGTCGGTGTTGGAGGATCTGTTCAGTCGACACTCCTGCAGCACACACGAGACAAAATTGCAGCATCTCTTGCATGTCATAAAGAAGAGTCTTGAAAAGCTAAACCCACTTTAAGTTAAAATCATAGCCATTTTACTTTTAGAGTTGCTTTGAGTATGCAAGCCCTGGAATATTGGGAAATAAAAAAAACCCCAAAAATTATTTGAGGCTTCATATTTGAATCAGAACATCCTGTTTCAGAGGAAAAAAGATGGCTCAGAATAGTAAGCAGGAAAAGTAATCTCTGCAGAAATTTTATAGCTAGCAAGTTTCCTACTAATTTAGCGCTCATGTTTGGTGGCGTGGGATGGAGGGCAGGAAAATTAGGCCAAAAGCATTTGGGAGTGTAGATCCACGCTTACCTCATTCAGCAAAGAAAAAATGCTGAGAGGATTCCCCTCGATCAGATCCAGGCAGTTCTGGTTGTCCTGGTAGTTTATGAAGGACCACTGCAGGCCCTCGGCCGCGTATTCCTCCTGAAATAAGAGACAGAGAGTGGTTACTCCGCAGCAGAGGGCACTGCAGCCCTATGGCTCTGTGCAGTTTGATGCAGTTACTGTTTAACTGTAAATCCCAGGCTCGGATCCAAAGCTCAGCTCATGTTGAGTGGAAATCTTGAGGAAAAAATAAAAGCAAATGAGGATATGCTACCCCAGGTAGCTTTTGAGTAGGTCGCAGCAGATCCTGCTGGAATAATTTGTTTAAGTCTTTGGGAATCTCTCAGATTTATTAGAGAGCTGCAAGGCTCAGGCAGTCCCTGTAAGTTTCTCCTGCCTGTGCTGGGTTCTGCCCTGTAGGGCACGGTCACAGAGAGCTCCTTCCTCAGCTTGGGACACAGCCCAAAACAACCACCCTGCGCCAGACCTTACGTACTGGGCTCCATTTAAAACAAAGCCTGATCCAAAGGAAGTGGAGAAAGATATTGGTTGAAATAATTGGTACAATATCTTTGCCGAATTACAGAACAAACTGTCAGGAGTCTTTAACAAGCACAAACTCTGGCCAGTTATTTTAAAAGTCTCCTGGTGAAAGCTTGCTCAGCGCGGCCACTAATGGCGTCCGAGTGGCTTGGGCCAGGGCCAGCTGAGGAGAGGTGAGAGGGCAGGCAGTAACTGGGAGGGGACTATAAATAGAGCTCATCAATCAGCTTCAAGGAAAGTAATTGTGTGCTTGAACTTGGTTTCCATCTTCACTGACCATTAACCCCTGCCTTACCGACGAGGGCAGGCAGGAAAAAAAAAAAAAAAGGCTGGGCATAGGAAAGCACAAATTTTGGTCAGAGAGATACTTCTCTCCTGAATAAATGGATAAAACTGCCACGATGCAGGAGGTACCAGAAAAGAAAAGAATTTCCCAGATTCCAGTAAATGGCAAAGAGCACTGTGGTAATGGATGTGTCACGTGGAGGGATTCAAGGAGGACCTAAGTACAGCTATTAGAGCAGCACCCCGGGCCTGGCAGGGACTCTGCAGCTTTCAGGGCACTCAGATGGGAACTGGAATTAGTGGTGTGTGACCAGTTAAGGAAGTGGCTGCAGTGCATTTGTGTGGTTTTGTCATTCTCCAGCAGCAGGAGGCCTCCACCAGGTACCAGGAGCTATCGATGTTCAGGTCACAGGGGTCTGCACGAAGCACAGCTCTAGAACCTCCCCAACCATTAAGGTAATTTATACTTGATGAAGAGAATTAACATGGTTCTAAGCAGCAGCTTCCAAGAAAATCTCAATTTAGGCCATTTTCTTACCTCAAGACTTTAGTTTTAAAGTGTTCAGCTCTTTGAGGGAATGGAAACAGTTGAACAGGGCACAGAGCTGTGGAGCTGTATAACAGGGAACAGAGTTCCAGTGCCCTATGGAGAAAAAGCTGTCTCATGCCACCAACTGCCCCACAGTCTCCTCTTTAAAAAAAAAAACAAACCCAATCTTTACTCACTTCCCACTGATTTCTTTGGCATTAATTACTTGGCTGAAGGTTGCAATCCGATCAGAGCAAAGAAATACAATGATAGAGATTAAAAATGCTGTTTTAAATAGATATTCGACATTTGATCTTAACAGAGTATTACCTGTTGTGCCTTCAGGTAGTGTGCTACAAAGTGCTGCTGCAGTTTCTCGCTGTTTTAAAATTAGATATTCAACATTTGATCTTAACAGAGTAATACCTGTTGTGCCTTCAGATAGTGTGCTACAAAGTGCTGCTGCAGTTTCTCGTTGGCATAGTTAATACAGAGCTGTTCCAAGTTGTTTTCAGGGAAGGCTTCAAAACCATAAACATCCAACAAACCTGGGAGGAACACGGGAAGACAGTGTACTTTGGTTTAGGAGCAGCTTGAAGGACTTAGGGTTACCCAGTTAAACCAGGGAGGAACAAACCATACCTATGAAGCTGGTCCATCCTGAAGGATCTCCATAGATGCTTTCATTTATGACCAAAACGAGCCATTCAAACAATCTGCAGACAAGGACAACTGGATTAGTTGGAAAATGCTTGCTTACAACTCTTTTACTGCTGTTTTTACCAGTAGCTGGCATGAAACAGCAGTTCTCTGAAGGTCTCCCTATTAGATACTGCAGCTCTCTCAGGGTCTACAACTGAATCAAAGGTGTGTCGAGCAGGGAAGGGAGGGTTACGCTGCTATTGAGTCCAAGCAGAAAGCCAAAGGAAAGTAAATCCCTCTCTATTCCCTCAAAAAAGTTCTAGGGATTAGCAGAGCAGCTGGGCTACATGTCCTTACTTGGCATAGATCACTTTGGCGAGGCAGTCCCTCCTCGTCTCGCACTCGGCTCTGGAGCACGGCTTCTTGAAGACTTGTTGTTGTTTCCCAGCAGTTATTGTTCGAATTCTTAATGATTCCAGTAGCTCCTCGACAGGTATCTGCAGCAAAGCTCCAGCAGTCTTCAAAAAGTCTTGTCCAGAAAAAAAACAACATTGCAAGGTTATCTGGAGTGTCAAATGGCTGCAGCCCCTTTCAAGTTATGGAAGATCTAGAGATAGTATAGAAAAATGACGCTTCCATGAAATCACCAACTTAAATGTGGATTTTTTGGATTTGGAGGAAAGCTTTGCAAGACCAGATTCTATATTTGGATGCGCAACACCCCTAGAATTTCAGGTACTCTATTGAAATGAAACAACAATACCAAAAAAGTCAGAAGTTTGCCACACTGAAGAAGGCGTTTTTAGAGAGTACTTTCTAGGTATGTCTTTGTTACTTTTTCACCTTTTTTGAGCAGAGACCTAAGTCTCCTAAGTTTTAGTCTTTATCATGAGAACTTCAAAGCTTTAATTTTAAAAGCCCTGCTCTCCACTCTGGGTCAGATTTCTGGAAGCCTTATGATGTCAACGCAAGATTACAATCAAGAGTAACGGTTCTGCCAACAATCCTCCTGAAATGACTGTCTAATGTTGCAGTTGCCTTGACCTGTAGTGGAAGGATGTTCTCTCAGAGCAGGGGAGCACTGGCTTTTTGTTTGTTCGATACTTTGAAACCCTGAAGGACCAAACAAAAACACACTTAAATTTTGGTTTGCCCATGACCTCGCTAGTCTCCTGCCAAGCAGAAGAGCGTAGCAATCCTTTCCATTGGGCATCTGCACTCAGAGAACAAGACCCTCTGGAGCACGCCGTGCTCGTTGCCTCACCTTTGGCGTTTTCTTCTAGTTCACAAGACTGAGATTCATCCACAGGATTGGAGAATTGAACATTCCCAAGATGGAGAAGGCCTGACAATACCTGAAATATAATTATTCATTCAGTTTTCTAAAACAGAACAATGTCCTCTTTGCCTTCCCACATGAGTATGACAAGTCAAAACATTTCTGAATAGAAAAAAAAAAAGCAAATAGATTCCAAGCTTTTGTGTTAATTCCCAATGCTGCAATTACTGAGGGAAAACTAAAGTCCACTGGTGCAGACTTTTAGTTAAGTATTAATATTTGGTTACACACTCTAATGCACAGCTGCAAGCTCCTGCAGTCAGGAGTACCAAACAACCCGTGCAATTAATATTTGGTTACACAATCTAATGCACAGCTGCAGGCCCTGCAGTCAGGAGTACCAAACAACCCGTGCTCTATACATCGATACAGATTTACTTCTGCAGAAATCCCAGACTAAAAAGACATTCCAAACATCAGCAGCAGCTTTGTGGTGACCATGCTTTGTACCTGACCTTGAAAATATTGTTCTGCGTGGAGCGGTCAATGCCCAAGTGAAACATTGCATCTCTGGTCACCTCGAAGCAGTCCTCTGAAAAGCCAAACGGGTGCTATTTAAAGGAAAGCCATGCACACAAAGACAGGCAAGCACAACGCCTGACACCACCTCCAGTTCAGCTGGAATCCTCAAAGGAGGTCAAGGAAGGCAGATGGTACAAGCTGGAGAACCAAATAATTGACCTAATGCTGAGCCTGTGGGGCTCTGACGTGGGGCAGTGGGTTGCTGAAGCACATCCAAAGAAGAACCAGTTTCTAAACATAGCCACAGAGATGCAAATTTGCTAGGCCAAAAAAATGCTGGTTTAAGCCAGGTGAAAACTCTTCACTGAGCAAACTGCAACTTAAAAAGAATCCCATTAACCCAGGTGGCTTTGCACAACAGCTGCTGGTGACCAGCCTGGCTCGTGGGATTTAACAGGGCACACACATTTTTGTCTGCCTTCCTTTAAAGTTACAGCTGTTATTAATGGACAGTCTGTGAAACTAATCTTTACCATCTAAGCTTCTTTCAGCATTTGGCAGCCAGCGGTAGTCAGCCCCTTCTGGAAGGTTCCATTCCAGCCTCTCCTCTGCAGTGGCACCTTTTGTGATCTGGAGACAGAAAACAAGGTAAGGACTGAATTCTGCCTTTGGTATTTACATCTCACAGGGAATGAACAGTGACACACTGGGAGCATCATTTCATTTGGAAGCACAGCAGATAGGAAAACTGCTAAATATTAAAAATTACAACTGTGGTAAAGCTGGTGATTTCATCCCCACTGTTTGTCAGAAATATCTAGGAAAATTAACTGAAAGCAAACCTGATAAAAGATGTGAAAGTTTCTTTCGTTGGGGGCCTGATAGGCAACTCTGGTTTTCTCCAAAAGGAAAGTCTGAATGGAGGCACTACTCAGATGATGGAATCTAGAGGGGCAAAAAAGGCAGAGATTTCAACAAAACTTCCTCAAAGAATCTGATGGGTGTTGTGTTGTCATGATACCATGAACTCTTTGCAGTTCACCTTCAGTTTTGTGCAAGCTGAATGTAATATTTTATTCAGAGTTCTGAACTGCATCTCTGTTTTTCCTTTGCTCTCTTTTAGAGATCAGGTTGAGAGCTTACAGAAGAAAAATTAATAATAATGTAAGCTGCCAGCAAACCAAAATCCATTCTAAAGACACATCAAACATTCTAGGGCAGGCTTCAGAAATAGGCTTGTAAAGATTTAAAGGAAGAAGACAATAGATAAGGTTTTTACACAGTGATTATTACCTGTCTAACTGAAGCTGGATATACTTTCCAAAACGGCTACTGTTGTTATTCCGCAGGGTACATGCATTTCCTGTGAAATTGCCAGTGACAGATACAGCATGATCAGAGTGGTTCCACTCTTCCACGTAGGACATGGAGATATTAAGGGTGATATTTGAAGAATTTATCTTTTAAGGAGAGAACCAAGGGCTTAAACTTGTGTGTTAACAAAGAAAATTCCCACAGTGGCTACTGCTTCTTCTAGCTATTAAAAAAGTCTCATTTACCAAATGCTTCCATGACAGGGTTGGAATCCAACACTCTCTTCTCTATCCTTTCCACAGTTTCATTGCCTTTTGGGGAGATAACTGAAGCAGCAACAGAAGCATAGAATTTCATAAGGCAGCGAGACGTCCAGGTCTGCAAGAAAGAGGCTTGACAATAGGGCTTTGTTTTTACCATGTTGTTTTAGTTATGCCAGTGAAACAGCCCTAGCTTCTGAAAACACAGTATGCAGCTGGTGAGGATTCTGAAGAGAGTAATTGTGTCAGGTTTATAGCTCTGGTTCAGTGGAAACTTTTTGTGCACATGCTTCCATGCAAAAGACACATTTAAATGCCATTGGAGTCAGAGTGCTTTGCTGAATGGCAGCTCTATCAAGATGTAACAACCTGGAAGCTCACCTAGAATTAACAGTTAGTAGCTGAGGATGAACTGAATATAAATAGACTTTGAGTCGTTAACACTCAGCAAATCATTTTGTTCTCAGGCTTAAAAACATCCTGGGTATCTTCCTGAAGAGGGACAGACCATTACAGAAGGGTCTAGGATAGGATCTGAACTCTCTGCTTCTTCTAAGCCTCCACATAGGCTTTGCTGAGACCCACATGAGCTCCCCAACAGCTACATCAAGTAGAGGCTATTCAACTGCAGCAAGCACTTCATGATTTCCACATATTTCAAGAGTCTTGCTAGAGCAGACTGGCTCTGTGCTCTGGCAGAAGTTCTTTTCTTTGTCTTTACTTGTTCACTGCAGCTCACAAGTAAGTCTCAAAACTTAAGAGCAATGTCAGAAAAAAATCCCCTTACCTTCCCAGCACCACTTTCTCCACTAACAATTATAGACTGGTTGACGGGCTCTATCTGACTTTGGACATTTCTGTAGGTTTGTTCAGCCACTGCAAAGATGTGAGGTTTTAAATCCTGGCAATAAAATAGAATGATCGTATTTAAGAGAACAGTAATTACACAGATCAACAGCAATGAACAGCAAAGGTCTTCTCACATTTATCTGCAAACAGTACCGCTCTTTCCCCAGAACTCATATTTCACTAGAAATGGGTTTTATTCTTTAGGATTATTTTGCTTACATAGATTTTGTCGAACTTAACATTTGGGTTCTGCGGAAGGACAGTTATTTCAAATACAAGGATTACCTGAGGACGCAGTGCGACGTGGTACTCTCTCATGAGCTCAGGTGAATAGAGGTAGGTGACAGGCTGAAATGGATTTAAAGCCACCAGGCTGCAGCCAGCATTTGTATAGAACAAGTTTACTGCATATCTTGCTTGAAGACATTTCAGAACTGAAAGACACATTCTGTCAGCATCTTTTGAAAAGTGTATTTGACTCTTCCTGTGTCTGTCTGTAACAAAAATCTTCAGGTATGTTACCTATTAGGTCTAGTAGAGAATGAGGTGATCAAGAGAGTGATATAGTTCTAATATACTGTCCTGGTTTCAGCTGGGAGTTAATTTTCTTCATGGTAGAATCATAGAATTGTCTACTGGAAGGGACCTTTAAGATCATCGAGTCCAATCATTAACCTGACACTGCCATAGTAGGTACCATAGGGCTGTGTTTTGGATTTGTGCTGAAAACAGTGTTGATGACACAGCGATGTTTTCGTCATTGCTGAGCAGTGCTTGCACAGAGTCCAGGCCTTTTCTGCTCCTCACACCACCCTGACATCATGCCCAGCATATAAAGCTGGGGGAAGGAGGAGGAAGGGGGAACGCTCAGAGTCATGGTGGTTTTATTCCCCAGTAACTGTTACTTGTGATGGAGCCCACCTTTCCTGGAGATGGCTGAGCACCCGCCTGCGATGTGAAGCAGTGAGTAAGCTCCTTGTTTTGCTTTGTTTGTGTGCAGCTTTTGCTTTACCCATTAAACTGTCTTTATCTCAACCCACAAGTTTTCTCACTTTTACCCTTCTAATTCTGCCCCCCATCCCACTGAGGGGGAGCGAGCGAGCGGCTGCGTGGTGCTCAGCTGCCGGCTGGGGTTCAACCATGACATGTACACAACAATGTCTTTAAGAGTTGCCCTTATTTTTAAAAATCTGAAGGGATCTGCTAACTATTCCATTCAATAAATCCTGGGCTTTTATGAGGTTTCGCATAGTCCTAGAAAGCAAATCTGTTCATCTGCAGAAGAGGCAAGAATTCCCCATTTGCACGAGAGACAGGCAAGTGAGGAATTTACTTTTCAAAATCAATTTCACAGATATATTTTGAATCTAAATCAGAGCCTCGTTTTCTGACAGGTTCAACTAAAACCAAACTGCAATCACAAGGTCATGCAGGAGTCCTTCAACAGCACCAACCCTCAGCCACACCCTGGTACCTGGACCAACACCACAAACGTGAGCTCTGCCTGCACAGCTTGATAAGGGCTCAGCACAGCTACATCTACAATAAAAGCATTTGGAAAAAAAATTCAGCCAAGCCAAAAGGAACTTTCTAAGGCTTTGAATAGGTTTTAATAGGCTTTGAATCTTTAACTACTATGTTCACGGTACTATTAATGTGATGAGAACAGTAACTACCTTATATTAGTAGCTACCAGGGAAAGTGGCTCCTCAGGAGATACAGCCCTGGCTCTTACCTGTTGTAGTTGTCACTGGATTAACTTTTGTGAGGTCATCAAAAAGGTGCAGTTTCTCTTCATCACTAAGGAACGCTCTAACTTCTTCTTCAAACGATTCACTGAGGTCATTCTGGATGATGGAGTCTTCTTTTTGGCCATTTTCCTGGAGGGGATGTGAGATCAGGACCAAAGGCTGAACGAAGCTGGACTTTCACCTCATCCACTAGAGTTTACAGCTCTTCTACTGCCTCCACGTAACACAAGTTCAGTCTCAAGGGGAGTCATAACTTAGTATGTTTGAGCTACTCTTCCTCCCAGTTGCCCTCCCCCTGCATCAGTGGTTCCCATGGGGTGCTCTGGTTTTAGAAAGGAGAGATGAGCGTATGAGAGATGGCAGCCTGACAACGCCGTCTGTAAACTGAATTAAACTCTGGTAATTCTAACTGTAAGCAAAGGCACTTGGACAGAATGTGTCCTTAGACTCACACTACCTGGCACTTGCAATTTTGCAGGCCGTTCAGCACAGACACACTTTTAGGGTGTTCTTAACTGGTGTATTTCTGAGCCTAGGAATGTCACACATTGGATGCAAACGCTGTCACGGCCATGGGAAGCAGGAAGGACTGGCTGCAGAAGCCAAGGTAGAGCCAAAAGCTCCATGGTCCAGCACAGATGCAGTTTTCCTAGCAGAGACTGTCATTTTTGGAGTAGAGACTGATGGCCCCAAGAGTAAAGTTGCAGAGTGCAGAGGTTACAGCCAGGGGAAAGCAATGGTGGTGTTACAAGAGCTGGGCTGCAGTAGGTGAAGAATTGTCCCCTTTGAATCACTTAAAGCATTTAAATCTTAGCCTCTGGGCTCCCATGTCCTTGAGGATATTAGTTGGAAGGACACATTTGTTGTACAAACGTAATGGAAAACTTAGCCAGAAGAGAGATTTCAGGTCCTCTCTGTCATTTCTGGGGAGAAGGAGAGAGGGGAAAATAAAGAAAGGAAAAGATGCCAGTCCTGATTTTTGCTTTCTGGATATTCCTTTTCTGTTCCCTTTCTCCTTGACAGAAACTCCTTCAAAGTAACCCTACTCATTTGTATTTAGTAGCATAAATCTGCAATTCTTTAGAAGTTAACCAAGTCAATGAACAGTATCACCTTGTTTATACAGAAAAAGTGCTAAATTTAGTTAGCAGCATTCCCACTACGTGAGCCAAGCTCATTAATACAAGAGAAAATACACTGCAAAATCCCATTAACACATTTCTTAAAAAAAAAAAATAAAGCTACAATACTGTACTCATTTAGGAGCATTATTGTCTTTTGCAGACAGCATAAGTAGTTCATTTCCAGTAATATAAAATTTTACACAGCAAAGTAAAAAAACCAAAAGCTTAGGAATGCAGGTAAGCATTGCCATTTAAGGGATTTCTGTTATTCCACTCTGGATGCCCATCAAGGAGCTTGCTGCTCTCACAGGGAACAGACACACAATTATGAAATACTCTGACAAGATGAATTTCTGCCAGTTGCCCTGTGCTCTCCCGCGTGTTCCCTGTGTTACGCTGGCAGCTGCTGAGATCTTAAGTCCAGCGTGCAGCTGATCCTGCAAGACCTGAGGAAGGGCTTATTATCACTTCTGATACCTACACTGCATACCTACACCTCGAGTGTGCATTAATTGTACTGAACCATCACCCTTAGGGACGTGCTTGCTGCCCGCGTTAACACCTGCCCCGTTAAAGCCAATGGCATAACAAAAATCACTAGCTGGTGTTAGTAACACAGCTCAAAACCACACAGTTAATAGGCCCAGGCAATTAATGAAGTAGGGGTGAATATGCATTAGTAGTTACCTAATCTTGACTGCATGGAAACGCGCCAAAAATTCTTTCCTGGCAGTAAAATTTAATTAGCACACACAATTCCTGGTTTTCTTTTTACCTGCTTTGGCATCTTGTCCAGCCCTGTGGACGGAAACGCTGGAGAGGGCCTTTTCTCTGGGGTATTTCATTCAAATCAGACTGAAGAACGCTTAAACAAAAGAAAAAATAAATTAAAAAAAGACATTTAGAACAAAATAACCAGACACATCATTCTCCAGAGGGTTCCGTAAGCAGAGCCCAAAGGTTTCAGACAGAAGTACTGGTCCCAGGGGGCTCAAGTAATGCTGGAGCTAGAAAGCCCCCCTGCACTATCAGTAACTGTCACATATTCTGTAAATAAAGCTTATTTGGTGGGAATAATACATTTTTCCTTACTGCAGGAATGAAATGCTTTGTTTCTCTTTAATTACTAAAGCAAGGTTTCTTGGCAAGAAATCGCAACTTTGCTTTTGTTAAATTCCTCCTATTGGGACAAATGGGAAAGATTTGTGGGTCTGACAGCGTCCGAGAAGCTAGTGCTTTTGGGAAAGGAGTGACTCAGAGAAGTTTCGTATTGCAGCAGAAACAAGATAATGCTGCCTGTTATCGTCCCGTTTCCTCTGAAAATCGGCGGCACCCAACCCAAGGTGAGTCAAGCCCAAATTTCTGTGATAAACACAGAGATCCCATTCACATAGCCAGGAAGAATTCTGTCTTCTTGCTGAAACTACCATCTCATCTCTTCTATTCCTAATTCTGTTCTATTCCCAATTCTGTTCTATTCCCAATTCTTATTCCATTCTTATTGCATTCCTAAGCTGTTCTTACCTGGCATGAAAACACTGCTTAGAGATCACTCCAATCCACAACCAGAGCTCAGGGCACACACAACCTTCACCCAAACCCCCTCTGCCTTTGAGCTGTTGTTCCTCCCGAGGAGAGGTGTTGGTCGTAGCTGGCAGCGGAGTTCCCTGTGCCAGTTAAACCAGTTCCCAGAGGACACAGGCCATCTCAGCTCCCTGCTGATGCAGCCTTTCC
>NW_015090764.1:931879-949111 GCF_001431845.1 Calidris pugnax
CACAGGGGTCTGCACAAAGCACAGCTCTAGAACCTCCCCAACCATTAAGGTAATTTATACTTGATGAAGAGAATTAACATGGTTCTAAGCAGCAGCTTCCAAGAAAATCTCAATTTAGGCCATTTTCTTACCTCAAGACTTTAGTTTTAAAGTGTTCAGCTCTTTGAGGGAATGGAAACAGTTGAACAGGGCACAGAGCTGTGGAGCTGTATAACAGGGAACAGAGTTCCAGTGCCCTATGGAGAAAAAGCTGTCTCATGCCACCAACTGCCCCACAGTCTCCTCTTTAAAAAAAAAAACAAACCCAATCTTTACTCACTTCCCACTGATTTCTTTGGCATTAATTACTTGGCTGAAGGTTGCAATCCGATCAGAGCAAAGAAATACAATGATAGAGATTAAAAACGCTGTTTTAAAATTAGATATTCAACATTTGATCTTAACAGAGTAATACCTGTTGTGCCTTCAGATAGTGTGCTACAAAGTGCTGCTGCAGTTTCTCGTTGGCATAGTTAATACAGAGCTGTTCCAAGTTGTTTTCAGGGAAGGCTTCAAAACCATAAACATCCAACAAACCTGGGAGGAACACAGAAGAAGACAGTGCACTTTGGTTTAGGAGCAGCTTGAAGGACTTAGGGTTACCCAGTTAAACCAGGGAGGAACAAACCATACCTATGAAGCTGGTCCATCCTGAAGGATCTCCATAGATGCTTTCATTTATGACCAAAACGAGCCATTCAAACAATCTGCAGACAAGGACAACTGGATTAGTTGGAAAATGCTTGCTTACAACTCTTTTACTGCTGTTTTTACCAGTAGCTGGCATGAAACAGCAGTTCTCTGAAGGTCTCCCTATTAGATACTGCAGCTCTCTCAGGGTCTACAACTGAATCAAAGGTGTGTCGAGCAGGGAAGGGAGGGTTACGCTGCTATTGAGTCCAAGCAGAAAGCCAAAGGAAAGTAAATCCCTCTCTATTCCCTCAAAAAAGTTCTAGGGATTAGCAGAGCAGCTGGGCTCCACGTCCTTACTTGGCATAGATCACTTTGGCGAGGCAGTCCCTCCTCGTCTCGCACTCGGCTCTGGAGCACGGCTTCTTGAAGACTTGTTGTTGTTTCCCAGCAGTTATTGTTCGAATTCTTAATGATTCCAGTAGCTCCTCGACAGGTATCTGCAGCAAAGCTCCAGCAGTCTTCAAAAAGTCTTGTCCAGAAAAAAAACAACATTGCAAGGTTATCTGGAGTGTCAAATGGCTGCAGCCCCTTTCAAGTTATGGAAGATCTAGAGATAGTATAGAAAAATGACGCTTCCATGAAATCACCAACTTAAATGTGGATTTTTTGGATTTGGAGGAAAGCTTTGCAAGACCAGATTCTATATTTGGATGCGCAACACCCCTAGAATTTCAGGTACTCTATTGAAATGAAACAACAATACCAAAAAAGTCAGAAGTTTGCCACACTGAAGAAGGCGTTTTTAGAGAGTACTTTCTAGGTATGTCTTTGTTACTTTTTCACCTTTTTTGAGCAGAGACCTAAGTCTCCTAAGTTTTAGTCTTTATCATGAGAACTTCAAAGCTTTAATTTTAAAAGCCCTGCTCTCCACTCTGGGTCAGATTTCTGGAAGCCTTATGATGTCAACGCAAGATTACAATCAAGAGTAACGGTTCTGCCAACAATCCTCCTGAAATGACTGTCTAATGTTGCAGTTGCCTTGACCTGTAGTGGAAGGATGTTCTCTCAGAGCAGGGGAGCACTGGCTTTTTGTTTGTTCGATACTTTGAAACCCTGAAGGACCAAACAAAAACACACTTAAATTTTGGTTTGCCCATGACCTCGCTAGTCTCCTGCCAAGCAGAAGAGCGTAGCAATCCTTTCCATTGGGCATCTGCACTCAGAGAACAAGACCCTCTGGAGCACGCCGTGCTCGTTGCCTCACCTTTGGCGTTTTCTTCTAGTTCACAAGACTGAGATTCATCCACAGGATTGGAGAATTGAACATTCCCAAGATGGAGAAGGCCTGACAATACCTGAAATGTAATTATTCATTCAGTTTTCTAAAACAGAACAATGTCCTCTTTGCCTTCCCACATGAGTATGACAAGTCAAAACATTTCTGAATAGAAAAAAAAAAAGCAAATAGATTCCAAGCTTTTGTGTTAATTCCCAATGCTGCAATTACTGAGGGAAAACTAAAGTCCACTGGTGCAGACTTTTAGTTAAGAATTAATATTTGGTTACACAATCTAATGCACAGCTGCAGGCCCTGCAGTCAGGAGTACCAAACAACCCGTGCTCTATACATCGATACAGATTTACTTCTGCAGAAATCCCAGACTAAAAAGACATTCCAAACATCAGCAGCAGCTTTGTGGTGACCATGCTTTGTACCTGACCTTGAAAATATTGTTCTGCGTGGAGCGGTCAATGCCCAAGTGAAACATTGCATCTCTGGTCACCTCGAAGCAGTCCTCTGAAAAGCCAAACGGGTGCTATTTAAAGGAAAGCCATGCACACAAAGACAGGCAAGCACAACGCCTGACACCACCTCCAGTTCAGCTGGAATCCTCAAAGGAGGTCAAGGAAGGCAGATGGTACAAGCTGGAGAACCAAATAATTGACCTAATGCTGAGCCTGTGGGGCTCTGACGTGGGGCAGTGGGTTGCTGAAGCACATCCAAAGAAGAACCAGTTTCTAAACATAGCCACAGAGATGCAAATTTGCTAGGCCAAAAAAATGCTGGTTTAAGCCAGGTGAAAACTCTTCACTGAGCAAACTGCAACTTAAAAAGAATCCCATTAACGCAGGTGGCTTTGCACAACAGCTGCTGGTGACCAGCCTGGCTCGTGGGATTTAACAGGGCACACACATTTTTGTCTGCCTTCCTTTAAAGTTACAGCTGTTATTAATGGACAGTCTGTGAAACTAATCTTTACCATCTAAGCTTCTTTCAGCATTTGGCAGCCAGCGGTAGTCAGCCCCTTCTGGAAGGTTCCATTCCAGCCTCTCCTCTGCAGTGGCACCTTTTGTGATCTGGAGACAGAAAACAAGGTAAGGACTGAATTCTGCCTTTGGTATTTACATCTCACAGGGAATGAACAGTGACACACTGGGAGCATCATTTCATTTGGAAGCACAGCAGATAGGAAAACTGCTAAATATTAAAAATTACAACTGTGGTAAAGCTGGTGATTTCATCCCCACTGTTTGTCAGAAATATCTAGGAAAATTAACTGAAAGCAAACCTGATAAAAGATGTGAAAGTTTCTTTCGTTGGGGGCCTGATAGGCAACTCTGGTTTTCTCCAAAAGGAAAGTCTGAATGGAGGCACTACTCAGATGGTGGAATCTAGAGGGGCAAAAAAAGCAGAGATTTCAACAAAACTTTCTCAAAGAATCTGATGGGTGTTGTGTTGTCATGATACCATGAACTCTTTGCAGTTCACCTTCAGTTTTGTGCAAGCTGAATGTAATATTTTATTCAGAGTTCTGAACTGCATCTCTGTTTTTCCTTTGCTCTCTTTTAGAGATCAGGTTGAGAGCTTACAGAAGAAAAATTAATAATAATGTAAGCTGCCAGCAAACCAAAATCCATTCTAAAGACACATCAAACATTCTAGGGCAGGCTTCAGAAATAGGCTTGTAAAGATTTAAAGGAAGAAGACAATAGATAAGGTTTTTACACAGTGATTATTACCTGTCTAACTGAAGCTGGATATACTTTCCAAAACGGCTACTGTTGTTATTCCGCAGGGTACATGCATTTCCTGTGAAATTGCCAGTGACAGATACAGCATGATCAGAGTGGTTCCACTCTTCCACGTAGGACATGGAGATATTAAGGGTGATATTTGATGAATTTGTCTTTTAAGGAGAGGACCAAGGGCTTAAACTTGTGCGTTAACAAAGAAAATTCCCATAGTGGCTACTACTTCTTCTAGCTATTAAAAAAGCCTCATTTACCAAATGCTTCCATGACAGGGTTGGAATCCAACACTCTCTTCTCTATCCTTTCCACAGTTTCATTGCCTTTTGGGGAGATAACTGAAGCAGCAACAGAAGCATAGAATTTCATAAGGCAGCGAGACGTCCAGGTCTGCAAGAAAGAGGCTTGACAATAGGGCTTTGTTTTTACCATGTTGTTTTAGTTATGCCAGTGAAACAGCCCTAGCTTCTGAAAACACAGTATGCAGCTGGTGAGGATTCTGAACAGAGTAATTGTGTCAGGTTTATAGCTCTGGTTCAGTGGAAACTTTTTGTGCACATGCTTCCGTGCAAAAGACACATTTAAATGGAGTCAGAGTGCTTTGCTGAATGGCAGCTCTATCAAGATGTAACAACCTGGAAGCTCACCTAGAATTAACAGTTAGTAGCTGAGGATGAACTGAATATAAATAGACTTTGAGTCGTTAACACTCAGCAAATCATTTTGTTCTCAGGCTTAAAAACATCCTGGGTATCTTCCTGAAGAGGGACAGACCATTACAGAAGGGTCTAGGATAGGATCTGAACTCTCTGCTTCTTCTAAGCCTCCACATAGGCTTTGCTGAGACCCACATGAGCTCCCCAACAGCTACATCAAGTAGAGGCTATTCAACTGCAGCAAGCACTTCATGATTTCCACATATTTCAAGAGTCTTGCTAGAGCAGACTGGCTCTGTGCTCTGGCAGAAGTTCTTTTCTTTGTCTTTACTTGTTCACTGAAACCCCCTGCACTACAGCTCACAAGCAAATCTCAAAACTTAAGAGCAATGTCAGAAAAAAATCCCCTGCAGCTCACAAGTAAGTCTCAAAACTTAAGAGCAATGTCAGAAAAAAATCCCCTTACCTTCCCAGCACCACTTTCTCCACTAACAATTATAGACTGGTTGATGGGCTCTATCTGGCTTTGGACATTTCTGTAGGTTTGTTCAGCCACTGCAAAGATGTGAGGTTTTAAATCCTGGCAATAAAATAGAATGATCGTATTTAAGAGAACAGTAATTACACAGATCAACAGCAATGAACAGCAAAGGTCTTCTCACATTTATCTGCAAACAGTACCGCTCTTTCCCCAGAACTCATATTTCACTAGAAATGGGTTTTATTCTTTAGGATTATTTTGCTTACATAGATTTTGTCGAACTTAACATTTGGGTTCTGCGGAAGGACAGTTATTTCAAATACAAGGATTACCTGAGGACGCAGTGCGACGTGGTACTCTCTCATGAGCTCAGGTGAATAGAGGTAGGTGACAGGCTGAAATGGATTTAAAGCCACCAGGCTGCAGCCAGCATTTGTATAGAACAAGTTTACTGCATATCTTGCTTGAAGACATTTCAGAACTGAAAGACACATTCTGTCAGCATCTTTTGAAAAGTGTATTTGACTCTTCCTGTGTCTGTCTGTAACAAAAATCTTCAGGTATGTTACCTATTAGGTCTAGTAGAGAATGAGGTGATCAAGAGAGTGATATAGTTCTAATATACTGTCCTGGTTTCAGCTGGGAGTTAATTTTCTTCATGGTAGAATCACAGAATTGCCTACTGGAAGGGACCTTTAAGATCATGGAGTCCAACCATTAACCTTAGAATTGTCTACTGGAAGGGACCTTTAAGATCATCGAGTCCAATCATTAACCTGACACTGCCATAGTAGGTACCATGGGGCTGTGTTTTGGATTTGTGCTGAAAACAGTGTTGATGACACAGCGATGTTTTCGTCATTGCTGAGCAGTGCTTGCACAGAGTCCAGGCCTTTTCTGCTCCTCACACCACCCTGACATCATGCCCAGCATATAAAGCTGGGGGAAGCAGGAGGAATGGGGGACGCTCAGAGTTATGGTGGTTTTATTCCCCAGTAACTGTTACTCGCTCAGAGTCATGGTGGTTTTATTCCCCAGTAACTGTTACTTGTGATGGAGCCCACCTTTCCTGGAGATGGCTGAGCATCCGCCTGCGATGGGAAGCAGTGAGTAAGCTCCTTGTTTTGCTTTGATGTGAAGCAGTGAGTAAGCTCCTTGTTTTGCTTTGTTTGTGTGCAGCTTTTGCTTTACCCATTAAACTGTCTTTATCTCAACCCACAGGTTTTCTCACTTTTACCCTTCTAATTCTGCCCCCCATCCCACTGAGGGGGAGCGAGCGAGCGGCTGCGTGGTGCTCAGCTGCCGGCTGGGGTTCAACCATGACATGTACACAACAATGTCTTTAAGAGTTGCCCTTATTTTTAAAAATCTGAAGGGATCTGCTAACTATTCCATTCAATAAATCCTGGGCTTTTATGAGGTTTCGCATAGTCCTAGAAAGCAAATCTGTTCATCTGCAGAAGAGGCAAGAATTCCCCATTTGCACGAGAGACAGGCAAGTGAGGAATTTACTTTTCAAAATCAATTTCACAGATATATTTTGAATCTAAATCAGAGCCTCGTTTTCTGACAGGTTCAACGAAAACCAAACTGCAATCACAAGGTCATGCAGGAGTCCTTCAACAGCACCAACCCTCAGCCACACCCTGGTACCTGGACCAACACCACAAACGTGAGCTCTGCCTGCACAGCTTGATAAGGGCTCAGCACAGCTACATCTACAATAAAAGCATTTGGAAAAAAAATTCAGCCAAGCCAAAAGGAACTTTCTAAGGCTTTGAATAGGTTTTAATAGGCTTTGAATCTTTAACTACTATGTTCACGGTACTATTAATGTGATGAGAACAGTAACTACCTTATATTAGTAGCTACCAGGGAAAGTGGCTCCTCAGGAGATACAGCCCTGGCTCTTACCTGTTGTAGTTGTCACTGGATTAACTTTTGTGAGGTCATCAAAAAGGTGCAGTTTCTCTTCATCACTGAGGAACGCTCTAACTTCTTCTTCAAACGATTCACTGAGGTCATTCTGGATGATGGAGTCTTCTTTTTGGCCATTTTCCTGGAGGGAATGTGAGATCAGGACCAAAGGCTGAATGAAGCTGGACTTTCACCTCATCCACTAGAGTTTATAGCTCTTCTACTGCCTCCACGTAACACAAGTTCAGTCTCAAGGGGAGTCATAACTTAGTATGTTTGAGCTACTCTTCCTCCCAGTTGCCCTCCCCCTGCATCAGTGGTTCCCATGGGGTGCTCTGGTTTTAGAAAGGAGAGATGAGCGTATGAGAGATGGCAGCCTGACAACGCCGTCTGTAAACTGAATTAAACTCTGGTAATTCTAACTGTAAGCAAAGGCACTTGGAAAGAATGTGTCCTTAGACTCACACTACCTGGCACTTGCAATTTTGCAGGCCGTTCAGCACAGACACACTTTTAGGGTGTTCTTAACTGGTGTATTTCTGAGCCTAGGAATGTCACACATTGGATGCAAACGCTGTCACGGCCATGGGAAGCAGGAAGGACTGGCTGCAGAAGCCAAGGTAGAGCCAAAAGCTCCATGGTCCAGCACAGATGCAGTTTTCCTAGCAGAGACTGTCATTTTTGGAGTAGAGACTGATGGCCCCAAGAGTAAAGTTGCAGAGTGCAGAGGTTACAGCCAGGGGAAAGCAATGGTGGTGTTACAAGAGCTGGGCTGCAGTAGGTGAAGAATTGTCCCCTTTGAATCACTTAAAGCATTTAAATCTTAGCCTCTGGGCTCCCATGTCCTTGAGGATATTAGTTGGAAGGACACATTTGTTGTACAAACGTAATGGAAAACTTAGCCAGAAGAGAGATTTCAGGTCCTCTCTGTCATTTCTGGGGAGAAGGAGAGAGGGGAAAATAAAGAAAGGAAAAGATGCCAGTCCTGATTTTTGCTTTCTGGATATTCCTTTTCTGTTCCCTTTCTCCTTGACAGAAACTCCTTCAAAGTAACCCTACTCATTTGTATTTAGTAGCATAAATCTGCAATTCTTTAGAAGTTAACCAAGTCAATGAACAGTATCACCTTGTTTATACAGAAAAAGTGCTAAATTTAGTTAGCAGCATTCCCACTACGTGAGCCAAGCTCATTAATACAAGAGAAAATACACTGCAAAATCCCATTAACACATTTCTTAAAAAAAAAAAATAAAGCTACAATACTGTACTCATTTAGGAGCATTATTGTCTTTTGCAGACAGCATAAGTAGTTCATTTCCAGTAATATAAAATTTTACACAGCAAAGTAAAAAAACCAAAAGCTTAGGAATGCAGGTAAGCATTGCCATTTAAGGGGAAAAAAAAAAAGCTTTAGGAATGCAGGTAAGCATTGCCATTTAAGTGATTTCTGTTATTTCACTCTGGATGCCCATTAAGGAGCTTGCTGCTCTCACAGGGAACAGACACACAATTATGAAATACTCTGACAAGATGAATTTCTGCCAGTCGCCCTGTGCTCTCCCGCGTGTTCCCTGTGTTACGCTGGCAGCTGCTGAGATCTTAAGTCCAGCGTGCAGCTGATCCTGCAAGACCTGAGGAAGGGCTTATTATCACTTCTGATACCTACACTGCATACCTACACCTCGAGTGTGCATTAATTGTACTGAACCATCACCCTTAGGGACGTGCTTGCTGCCCGCGTTAACACCTGCCCCGTTAAAGCCAATGGCATAACAAAAATCACTAGCTGGTGTTAGTAACACAGCTCAAAACCACACAGTTAATAGGCCCAGGCAATTAATGAAGTAGGGGTGAATATGCATTAGTAGTTACCTAATCTTGACTGCATGGAAACGCGCCAAAAATTCTTTCCTGGCAGTAAAATTTAATTAGCACACACAATTCCTGGTTTTCTTTTTACCTGCTTTGGCATCTTGTCCAGCCCTGTGGACGGAAACGCTGGAGAGGGCCTTTTCTCTGGGGTATTTCATTCAAATCAGACTGAAGAACGCTTAAACAAAAGAAAAAATAAATTAAAAAAAGACATTTAGAACAAAATAACCAGACACATCATTCTCCAGAGGGTTCCGTAAGCAGAGCCCAAAGGTTTCAGACAGAAGTACTGGTCCCAGGGGGCTCAAGTAATGCTGGAGCTAGAAAGCCCTCCTGCACTATCAGTAACAGTCATATATTCTGTAAATAAAGCTTATTTGGAGGGAATAATTCCTTACTGCAGGAATAAAATACTTTGTTTCTCTTTAATTACTAAAGCAAGGTTTCTTGGCAAGAAATCGCAACTTTGCTTTTGTTAAATTCCTCCTATTGGGACAAATGGGAAAGATTTGTGGGTCTGACAGCGTCCGAGAAGCTAGTGCTTTTGGGAAAGGAGTGACTCAGAGAAGTTTCGTATTGCAGCAGAAACAAGATAATGCTGCCTGTTATCGTCCCGTTTCCTCTGAAAATCGGCGGCACCCAACCCAAGGTGAGTCAAGCCCAAATTTCTGTGATAAACACAGAGATCCCATTCACATAGCCAGGAAGAATTCTGTCTTCTTGCTGAAACTACCATCTCATCTCTTCTATTCCTAATTCTGTTCTATTCCCAATTCTGTTCTATTCCCAATTCTGTTCTATTCCCAATTCTTATTCCATTCTTATTGCATTCCTAAGCTGTTCTTACCTGGCATGAAAACACTGCTTAGAGATCACTCCAATCCACAACCAGAGCTCAGGGCACACACAACCTTCACCCAAACCCCCTCTGCCTTTGAGCTGTTGTTCCTCCCGAGGAGAGGTGTTGGTCGTAGCTGGCAGCGGAGTTCCCTGTGCCAGTTAAACCAGTTCCCAGAGGACACAGGCCATCTCAGCTCCCTGCTGATGCAGCCTTTCCACCACCACCCCCCCTCCCCGCGCCTTTGCCAGGGCACAATCCCACATTCGCCCGGGCTCCAAGGTCACTCCCAACGGGCCCGTTCCCCCCACCCCAGGGCCTCGCCACGGGGCCACCGCAAGCCCACGCGTTCCCGGGCCGGGCTCCGGGGGCTGCCGGGGGACAGGGCCCTTCCCGGGGGGTGAAGGGCGGGCTCCGGGCGGCGGGGGTGGGCGCGCTATGCCGGGACCGGGCCGGGGACACTCACCGCGGGCGGCGCGGGCCGAGGGCAGCGCGGTGCGGGCGGAGGCGGAGCCGGGGCGGGGGCTACCGGAGGCGGCGGCGGCGGCCGGTGGCGAATCGGCGGCGGCGGAAAAGCAGGGCCGGTTCCCGGCGCGAAAGTGCGGGCGGGGAGCGCGGCCGGAGTTTACCCGAGGCGGGAACCGGGACGGCGGCGACCTCCGGGGGGGGGGTTTCCTGCGGGGCTCTGCGGGGGACGGCGGCGCTGAAATGCGGGTTTGTTCCTTCCCCCCTCCGACAGCCATCCCCCGGTGTCCGGCGGGAGGCCCCGCGATGGGAGGGACGGGGCGGGACGGGGCGGGCGAGCGAGAGAGCCAGGGTGGCTACCAACGGCCTTGCTGCTACTCACAGCCGGGTTACAGAGCCAAACCCGCAATTCTGACCTTCTAATTAACGCTTTTCTAATTTAACATGTTATTCTCCTGAAACAGGTCCCGCGGGAGGGGAGTCCCTGGCCTGGGAGGGTCACTGCGGGGCTGCGACTTCTTTAACAAGGATATTGTGATGTTCTGCTTTAAGTGGGATTTTAGCTGATGGTTTTACGGCGCTCTCTCTGCTGCCCAGGCAACAGAAACTTCATTAGCGTCCCAGTTTTCATTTTCATTTTCATCCATTTCATTTGCGCCATGACTAAGTGCATTCCGTAGATGGGGACAGACAGATTATTCACAATGTGAATATTCAACGGAGCATTTGCTATTTAGAGATCTTCAGCAAAAATAGGGTAAGATTTTTGTTGGAACAGAGCAAGGTTTGTAACGATGGGACTCGGTCACGTCTTGCAAGTGCCTCTGGTCCATCTCCTGGGTGTCACCAGGGCTGGTCCATGTTCTTTAGATGGCAGAGTAACAAACCCAGATGGCTTCTGAAATCCATGTATGCTTTAACGAACCGTTAATTAACCGTAAGACTGATTTTTGATGGAGTTCTAAGGCCCCCCCGTTTCACAAAACTGACTCAAGTTCACGTTTGTGATTTCAGAGGAGGAAGGAAGGATGTCACACAAGCACCTGAAGGAAGCCTTTATCAGCAACTTAAATGGAACTAGTTTGCTGGAAATTTCCCTGGGCTTGTCCCTGGCCCCGCTCTGCCTGCTCTGCAGGGGACTCCTCCTCATTTTGTATTACCTGCACTATGGGAAACCTTTGAGCTCAAGGAAACACAGCCTGCTGCTGGACTTCCTCCTGCTGGTGTCTCCTCTGGTGCTCTCCTGTACAGTCCTGTCTCCAGTCATCTTTTTCGTGCCAATTATCATCGCAGCCTTCTGTGCCGGAATATTTTCTAAAATATACAGCCAAAGAAAACGCGAGAGCAGGGTGCCTTTTAGGCAAATTGTACAAGAATTCCAGAAGACGTACTTGGATGCAGAATACATTCCAGCAATAACCGTGTTCCGTGTTTATGTCAATCTGTTGACAGCCATCAGCATTTTAGCGGTGGATTTCCCGCAGTACCCAAGGCGATACGCCAAAACCGAGACCTATGGAACGGGAGTTATGGATTTGGGGGTTGGAGCTTTTATTTTTGGTAACGCCCTCGTTTGTCCTGAAGTCAGACAAAAGTCTTACGTGACACAACCAAAATTTTCCAATCTGGCCAAGCAGTTCTTTTCCGTTTGGCCACTGATTTTCCTCGGCGTCGGGCGACTGCTTAGCGTTAAATCTATAGACTACCATGAACACACTTCAGAGTATGGAGTGCACTGGAATTTTTTCTTTACCTTAGCCTTTGTGAGGCTTGCAGCATCTCTACTCTTAGCCGTATTTCCGAAAAATAAATCTTGGATCATTGCTATAAATCTGGCTGTATTTTATCAGCTTGTTCTTAACACTACCTCTCTGAAGATGTTTATCCTGCACGGGAGCGACGGCAGAGATACGAGGGTTGGCTTTTTAAACGCCAACAGGGAAGGACTGCTCTCTCTTTTGGGGTATTTAGCCATATACATGGCGAGTGTCCAGGTGGGGCTGTATCTGCTGAAGCTCAGGAGCTCCGTCAGAGCCTGGATGGCGGCGGCGCGGTTCTTGGTGCTGGTGGTTCTCCTGCTCTTCCTGCTCCTTCACGTGTCGCAAGCGCAGGGGGACGCCGTGTCCCGCCGGATGGCCAACCTCTCCTACTGCCTGTGGGTGCTGGCTCACTCCCTCACTTTCTTCACCTGGTTTGTGGTGACGGATCTCACGTTGGTGTTCACAAAGCTGCTTGTGAAGGGGTCCAGCGTGCCCAGTTGCTGGGATGTTGTCAAACCCCCTGGTACCGGCACAAGGCACGAAGCGGAGGCCGTGCCCACGGGAAGGGATGGCAAACTGGCACACGTTTGCCTGATTAGCGCTATTAATAAAAATCAATTACTGTTTTTCTTGTTAGCAAATGTGATGACCGGTACTGTGAATATACTGATAGACACGATCCACAGCGAGACTGCATTTACCTTGGGTATACTGCACTTGTACATGTTTGTTAACTGTTTAATTATGTACATATTGCATGCCAAAAATATAGTATTAAAGTTCTGGTGATTCCATTCTGTCTTAAGTGGAATAGTTGAACTTCGTTTGCTGTAGCTGAATGATGGTATTTTAATGCAAAAATTAGTGTTTTTCCTGAATCTATTCCAATAATCTTTAATTTAGGATAGCTTTTTATGATTTAGTGGTGTTTATTTTTCCAAATTTTACAGTTGGTGCTGTTACCTGTTGGAGTTGTTGCATGTTTTCCTGAAAACTTAGTTTTTGAGATTGTTTGCTGAATGCTTCTGCTGCTCCTACCAACACTTGTGCAGAATAAGATTGTATTTACAGTTAATGAGCTGTGTTCATACCCAAGTGCTGGCAGAATTAGATAACAGTGTGTATAGTAGAAGCCAGATGAAAAGTAAGAAAATGAATAATAATAGAGAGAGAGACTTAGCTGTGTCAAGATTTACCTAGTTAAGGCCCTTGCATAAATAATAGATAAGAATAATTCCTTATATAAAATGTATTTAATAAGTGGATACTTTAAAATGTTTTGGCCCTAGTCCTGCAAAGATTTATGCATATGCCTGACTTTGATGGCAGTAATTGTATGTGGAATGTTAATCATATACTGAAATCTAAATTAGTCTTTGAATTAAAGCTAGATTTCATTTTCCTCCTCACTGATGAATATAAATGAAGACCCTAGATAAACTGCGATGCTCTGAAGGATAAAATTCAAGTGCAGATGAATTCATAAAGCAGTTGTTGGAATTTGTGGTGCAGATAGTAAGAGCAGCACAGCCTTTTATGAGAAAATACAAAGATCCAAAACGAATTCACCCCCAGCCTGCATTACCAACATGTTGTGACAGCTCATCTTTAGGAACGCTGTAAAATACGGTCTTCAGCTCTACTTTGGAAGTAGTCAGGGCCCACCTACTTGTCTATAAAATGATTTTAAACAGCAGCTCATTCCTTAGTGTATTTTGACAGCTGAGATGTCATCAAGTGGGAACATTCTGTATTAATTTTTATTAGCAAACAAACAGTGTGCAAATGGAAAGCAGCACGAAGCCATGGGTCAGGGTCCTGGCAAAGTATTGACAAGAGATGTGCTCGGTTTCTCTGTCGCTGTCTTCCTGTGGGCCCAGAGCACAACAGCCTCTTTGTTCACTTTCCAAACTGTGACAGGTTCTTCCTGACCTCACTGAGTTGTTGAGAAGAGCAATGCATTTAAAGACTGTGAGGAATTCAATAATGAGAGATATTAATACTTAAGAAGTAGAGTACAAGTGGTAGTTGATGATAGATGTCTAATGTCTGTGGAGTTCCAGCAGTGCACATGGGCCATATTTCATATTTCTCCTTGTCTAGCAAAAGTGATGAATCATAAAACCTATGGAGATTAAGCCTCTAAATCAGATTCTTTAATGCAGACAAGCTGTGGAATATTCTGAAATTTATGAGGTTCTCTCAGCCATTGGCCAATGGAAGGGTGAAGCCTGAGGATGACAGGCTGTGACCATGCTGATTTCATGCTTGTTTACTTCCAAGTTATAGCCACATAGTCTTTGGAATCAAAGAAAAACAGCCTGAATTATCCTGGGGACAAATGCAATTAAGTGGCAGCAGTGCCATTAACGGTTGTCACAGTTTCTAGCAGAGTTTTCTGGTAACTGGTGTATGTATTTATTTTAAAACATTTCCTAGCCTTGCCTAGGGTAGAAAGGCCTCCATCGTCATGAACTGAATGGCACTACTCATTTATGCAAAATTACTGGTGGATATTCATTTTTGAACTATCCAGAGCGCAAGACCCGCCGTGAGTTCTGCCTGTGAGCACAAGTCTATCGCCGTGATTCAGAACCCAGGCACGAACGGGGTGTGACAACGCGGGGCTGTGTCTGGACAAGCTACAGACTGTCGAGATGCCAGCTCCGTTGGGCGCAGCAGAAATCCCGTGGGAGGTCTGCTGTGTCTGTGCAAGAGCCCTGCGAGCTCCGCACCGGGAGCAGGCTGGCGGGCACCGGTGCCAGGACTGGAGCTGTGGTTTGCAACCACGGAGCCGGCAAGCGGAGGGGACTGCGGTGCACAAGTGATGGTGAGAGCAAGAACCACCCGCTTCTCTCCACGACTGCCACATCACGACGCCATCTCCTGCTTTTAAAGCCGCACGAAGTAAGTTGTTCCCCACTGAATTAATGAGAGACAATTAATTCTCATTGCCTATTGTCGATAACAAACGCGGCAAGCTCTGCCCTGAAGCAACCCGCGTAGTTATTAATGCTGAATGTTTAGACTATGAATAGATAGGGATAATTAAGCGTGCCTCTGGAAGAACCAAGAAATGGGAGCGAGCGTCCTTTGATCAGAGTGTGTCCGAGCAAAGGGAGCTGCAGTGAGTTGGAAAAGATGCGAGAGGAGTTAACACCGCGATAGTGCCGTGGACACTTTCTCCACACACACCTCGAGAGCTGTTGGATGAGTGGTTGGTAGGAACCTTTCATTTCACTCTGGGGCATGTTTAGACGAGTAAGCTTCTACAGATCAAAGAGAGACTTAAAAAAGTCAGAAACTTTGATTTAGCTGTTACATAATCAGTAAAGATATTTCAACTAGTGAGACTAAAATGGTTCAACTATAGCGTGCTGCTGACTTTAACAGTAATAGTAAAGCAGAACATGGAGAAAACATAGTATTTTTTTTTTTTTTGCTGCCATAATTCCACCAAATGATCTTTTTGTAGGGCTGCAGGATAGACAAAACACAGTGGGAGAATAGACCTGATGTCATTTATCCTTAACCTTATTATTTGTTTAACCTTAGTAGCTTACCAAATTTCATTATTTTTAACGATCAACCCACTAGCACACCTTCCTTCCCAACCCAGGAGAGTCTCTTTTGAAGCCAAACACGTTACAATAAAGATTTCAGGCCATATCCTATTTCAAAGCACTATGTCCTAAAGAACAGGTATTTCTTCCAGGTGGAAGACGGGGCATGCAAATGAACAGCACGAAGGGGCTGTCTGCCTTTTCACTGTTTTGTACATAACAAGCAAACTGCATGTTCTGGCAACTTAAAAGACCCCACCTTTTCCGTGGACAGAAATGACACGAAATGAAATTTTTCAGTGTGCACCCCGAGGATACAAAATTTGGGAAATTGCTATTTTATTGATGTGATCCAGCCATGCTCTGGGAGCGGAGGGGCAGAAGTCACACTGCACGCTGAAAGGACCCTGTGAAGACAACATTTGCTCGTCAAAGTCCAAGTGGCTTCGTGATATTCTAACAAGAGAAACTATCCCTTGTTAAGAAATGCCAGCTTTTTTTTTTTTTTCTGAAGAAGAAAACCATGAAAATACACCAACTGCAAAGTGTGCAGCAACGTGGCTCTGCACAGTGTTTCCGGTAGAGGTAGAGATGTTGCATGATGAGTTCAAGTAAATTAACTCCTCCACTAAAGATGGTTTTTATGCAGAAACAAGGAAAAAAAAAATAATAATCCCGCTCCCTAATTGCCTCCCCTGCATTTTCTTGTGAGGATTTTAGTATCTATATACATAAATAACAAGAATGAACAGATCAACTGTATTATTTAATAGTTCGAGAAAGGCTATGGGGGTTTTTGTGGCTGCTTAATTTAGGCAGCCACAGGATTTCTAGCCGGTTGCACCAGGGTGCTGCAGAAACCAGCTGCCTTCAGCCAAGAGACCCTAAGTCCAATTAATGCCTGCCTTACCTGGCGTGTAATCAGGGCAGGGAAATCTGAGGCTGCACTTTGATGGGTCTGAAGCTCAGATGCGTTTTTGGCAGCTCACGCTCCCTGTCAGCCTACTCTCGGCGGCCTCCACAGCAAAGCCTGCACTGAGGGACCCCCTGTCACCCTCCGGCCCTGTCCCGCTGGAGACAGCGGTGGGTTTCCATCCCCCCAACCCTTCGGGGTTCAACCTCCCCTGCTCCCCTTCACCCACCGCCTCAGCGGGGCCAACTTCTCTGGGGACAGCTCTTTACACCCCACTTTCCAAGGCGGGGGCGCCGGGATAGACCCCACCGGCCCCTCAGCGCCATGGCGGGAAGGCTTCATCGCCTCAGGGTGGGGAAGGCCCGCGGATCCCCCGGGGCCAGGCCTCCCGCCGCCGCCCTCAGCGGGGCGAACCTCTGTGAGGGACAGCTCTTTACACCCCACTTTCCAAGGCGGGGGCGCCGGGTTAGACCCCACCGGCCCCTCAGCGCCATGGCGGGAAGGCTTCGTCGCCTCAGGGTGGGGGATGGCCCGTGGATCCCCCGGGGCCAGGCCTCCCGCTGCCGCCCTCAGCGGGGCGAACCTTTACACCCCACTTACCAAAGTGGGGGCGCCGGGATAGACCCCGCCGGCCCCTCAGCGCCATGGCGGGAAGGCCCGCGGATCCCCCCGGGGCCAGGCCTCCTCCCGCCGCCCTCAGCGGGCGCTGCCCTACCTCAGCCTCCCGCCCCGCGCTCGAGGCGCCGCTCCGGCCGTTTGTCACCCGCGCAGCTCCTCCGGCGGCGGGGCCGCCATGTAACGGGCGAGAGGGCGCCTCCCTGCGGGCAGCCCCGGGGGCGACGAGGCGGGGCCGCCGGCCCCGGGCCGGGAGAATGGCGGGGCCGCCGCCTCTCGCGAGAGGAGGGCGGGGCGGCCCGGGGCCGGGGCCGGCGCCTGTGGGGAGGGCCCGGGGAGGGGGAGAGGAAGGAGGCGGCTCCGTGGCGGAGCTCGGGGGTGTCCGCCCGCCTGTCACAGCGCCCGGGCCGCCGACCCGCGGAGGAGCCGGTAAAAGCCCGAAGGGAGGCG
>NW_015090764.1:949575-1010233 GCF_001431845.1 Calidris pugnax
GGGCCGGGGCGGCGGGGCCCGCCGTGGTGAATCAGGCGATGGGGTAAAGCAGGCTGGTTGCCGGGCTGGTGAAAGTGTGCCGGGGAAACGCGGCGGGTATTTACCTCCCCGGGGTTTGGTTTTAGCAGGCTGGAGAGGAGAGAGAGGAAGCGGCAGGGCAGAGGCAGAGATGGCGCGGCTGGTGGCCGTCTGCAGGGACGGGGAGGAGGAATTCCCTTTCGAGAAGAGGCAGATCCCCCTCTACATCGATGACACCCTGACGGTGAGTCCCTGTGCCAATTCCTAACCCCCCCCCCGACCGCCTCCGCACCCAGCATCTGCCCCGTGTTGCAATTCCCAGGCGAGGCCTTTCCTCCAGACAGGCCTCCCCGGCTCCTCCTTTGCTCCTGCAGCCTTAATCTCCTCGACTTTGGCAACACTTGGGGTTAGCAGCGCTTAATGGGGCAACTTTTGTTTTGTTGTTGTCGGTTTTTGTTTTCTTTATCTGATTCCCAGCTCTAAAAACAGGCAAACCACACAATAACAAAGTTATTGCCCGGATTGGGGCCTGCAAGTAACTTGTTTTCAAGCGTGTCTCGGTGCCCAAGCCCAAATGTGGAGCAAAGCCATTTTTCAGGAGCCATATTAGCGTTAAAACCCAGGTTTACAACCAGGCGATTACTACACTCTTAGATATAAACACCTCTAGCCTTTTTGTGTCTGAGAGCTTTGGCTTAGACTAAGGGTTATCGGATCCATAATACGCTGCTCTGTCTGCAGGAACAAATCTGAGCGTGTTTCCTTTTCAGCGTCTTATTCTGAATTGAGAAACACGGGTGTTTTTGCCATTTCCAGAAGATTCAGTGGAAAAATGAACTAAATGCAGCTCGGAGGCTCTCTAGTCTTGCTTCTCTTCCTCATGTCTTTAGAGGAAGGCTCAGAAGTTGCTTGGAGGTGAACACAGAGCAAATGGGAAAAATTTTCTCACTAGCCAGTTGTCATTTGTGTTAATTCTTATGGTGTGAAAATGTTGGGTTGAAAATAAAATTGGACTTAGTGTAATTGAGTACCTGAATTATTCTTATTTGATTTCTGTTGTTGTCAGTGGTGGGACAGTGACTGCTGTTACTTTAAGTGGTGCAAAATGTATGAGCTTTAAATTCCTAATCTCATGTCTTAGTATGGGAGAATGCCTGACTTCCATCCGCCAACTTGATCAACTTTGTAATGTAATTTCTTCCCTCTTCCAGAACAAAACAAATTATTATCTTCAGATGGTCTCCTAACCCTCCTTCCCACTGTTAAAGATATCTGTCTCAATCCCATCTGGTTTTGGTACATTTGAAGAAAGGGTCTTTGCTGTATTTTAGTTTTGATTGTTTTAAATGATGGCATATTATTAATTTACCAAATATCGTCACTAAATTTTTGGCCTTACATAGGCTGTCATCTCTGGTTAACTGTGCTTATACATTAGGCAAAGTTTCCCCTTAACTTGCCCAAAGCAATATCTAACTCTCCTAGAGTGGCTGGTTATCTGGAAAACCCAGTGCTGTGTAGGAATAGTGTAAGTTTGGGGTCCTTTGATGTCTTGGCCACGCCTTAGAAGTTCTTTTACCCCTTCATTCCCCATATAGTTTTAAGGTGTTAGATTTTTTTTCTTTCCTCTGGAACCCCTATAAAAATTACCAATTAGATTGTGTCAAGTAGAAAACTTACCATGCTTAATACCTTTGTTGTGTTTAATAGGTTGAGAGAGAGTGAAAATTTGGCTGTACCAGCCATCAGGTAGATGACTTCAGCTGACCTAAAATTCCATTTGTGGTTTAGTTCCAGAATTTAATGCCAGGCTGAAACTTTATGCAATTGCACTATGTTGTCGTTATCCTTCTACTTTTTACACCAGAGGCAGGCCATACTCATGATTGAAGAGGTTCCTATAGCTGTAAATCAGTTTTGTATCCATCTGGATGAAAGGCATTTATGCAAGTGCAAGTCATCCTTACCATGAAGAAATCTTATCTCGGGTCCATTTATTTTTTTTCCATTCTGTTACTGTTGTTACAAAGTACTTGGATTTCTAGGTGGTTCTGGAGGCTTTTATTAAATAAATCTGCAGAAGCAAGTGAATGAACTCTTAGCTTCCTTGTCTCAGTCTTCTATAATTTATGTTTTAAATTCTTAATGAGAGCTATTGTAGGACATGCAGTTGTCTTTGAAACATAATTTTACATCTGCAGCATTATCTCTAAAAAATAGTGGTGTTTATTGCTAGTAGCTGGCTTCTGTTGCCCTCTTTTAAAACTCAAATTTTAAAAATAATGGGACCACTTCATTTCTGTTAATCAGTGGGAAGAGTTAATCTGTGCCTTAAATCTAGAAATAGTGAATTGGTGATTGCAAATTAGTGAATGAAGGGCCTATAATGTTCTTAATTTTGCAACGTTGCTTTGTAGTAGCATAGAAAGGTGTTTAGGAGCAATGCGATAGTGCTTCTCTAAATGAATTGTTCACTGTCACCCTTTTCTGTTTCTTATGGCCCAATTGGAAATTAAAGGAAGTTTAAATATTTAACCCTTTTCATTTCTTAAGCAGCTTTTATGATTTCTAGAAGGCATTCCATTTGATGTGGTATTATGGGAATTTTTTTCTTCCAGTTCAGAGTGTGATGGTGGTTGATGTTTAACCACTTAATAAAATCTCATCAGACACTTGAATTAATTTAGTCTTTGATAATTTCACTCTGTTATACAAAACACCTAAGGGTGTTGTCTGATAGTGAGAGATGAAGGCGAGGGGAAAAAAAAAAGACGCAGATTTTTCTCTTCTCTCTGTTATTAACAGGTAGAGCTTTTACTTTTGCATGTAGCTCATTCCCTACAGAAATACCAAATCAGCAGTGTGGAAAACCTGTAATTCCACAGCAAAAACTTGTGCTGCTGCTTAGTGTGTGGGTCGGGGCGAGGGAAACTGGAGAAGAAATGCACGAGAGGTCAGAATTAGCCTGGCTGTGGCACTGTTCTGCACAAAGACAAGGCACCTGTGCTAATGTTCCAATTCTAGCATATGTGAGATCGAAATATTGCCTTGCTTTCTGGCCCTAGAGAATAGATGTTTATTTTGGAGCGCTGTTGAGTGCCTGTAAAAGTAAATGTGTGGGTTCTCTGGAACTTGTGTCAGCAATTACGGAGACAGCGGGGAATTCTGTCTTTACTAGACAACTGAGGGAAGGTGGAGGGAGAAGAAGGGATGAATCGGACAGTTTCATTTGCTGTTGATTGGTATTAGAGTTAATAACCAAAGTTGTTATTCTGTTTTTCAGATTTTAAAGTGAACTTTCAGTATTTACAGTGATAAATTCTGTATTTCTCAGCCTGGACAAAGATTATCAATTAAGCCAGTCTTCACTCATTTTTCTGGTTGTTTCATTTTCCTCCGTGCTTGTAAAGTTGGATTCTTGACTGAAAATTATTTTACTGATTACCCCCCTGGCCCCAGAGAAATTGCCCTGTATTGCTCAGTAATTGTAAAAGAAATAGTATTAATTACTGACGAGTAATCACGTAGTTCTGTAGGCTTTATGTTTTACTTTGAGCCTCTTGAGAGTTGCAGCTGCAATCCTACAAAACAAAATATACCTTGGAGTACCTTGTTGGGTTAATATGGTTTTAAATTAGCCTTTGAAGGAGTCAACTCAGTCATTAAGCTGTTGTGACTGTTTCTTCATAGCTTTGTAAATTGAGTTAGGCTGTTGGATCAATTTGGATCTCAGTGTGGTGAGGTACAGTTTTTTTTTAAAAAAAACTGAAACAAGGTTTTAAGCCATGGAGATAGTGTAATATAAATACTGAGGTTCCATTTAGCAACTTTTGCTTCCTCTGTAACATCTATTTAACAGTTGCCATTGATAAACTGCCTCTAGAACATTGTATTAGTGAATTTTTTTTTTTTTAAAAAACTGAAACAAGGTTTTAAGCCATGTAGATAGTGTGATATAAATACTGAGGTGCCATTTAGCAACTTTTGCTTCCTCTATAACATGTATTTAACAGTTGCCATTTATAAACTGCCTCTAGAACATTGTATTAGTGAAACATTTAGTTCATTTGCTGAAACATTCACTGTGTTAAACTGTTACTTTTGTCCTTTCCCAAGCTTCCAATAGTTACCTGAAAAGAATGAAGATTTAATGTAATTTCTGTGTTACTTCCCACAAGAAAGTAAAATAAACTAACGCTCTGTGTTCGACTTTTTTCCTGAAAGTCTTTTTTTTCTTCTCCCCCCTCTTGTACAGATGGTGATGGAATTTCCTGATAACGTGCTAAACCTTGATGGACATCAGAATAACGGGACGCAATTAAAACAGTTCATTCAGGTAAATACATCCTTTTGGTTTTCAACAAGGCCACATATTGGATCTTGCTTTCCTTAATTCAGTGCTTTTGCTTCTCTAGGAGGTTGTCCCTCCTGGAATGACTTAAAAGACACGTCAGTACCTGTATGCAATTATGTATTGGTTCCAAAGTACACCAGGTGCATTCATTTGCTGTATTTCACAGCATTTATACACCGTTGTCTTGTCAGGAGGTAATTGCTGCATATCTAGTTAGAATTGAAAACTTTTGAGAACAAAGCATCTTCTGATCACTGCCAATTTATACTTAATGGAAACTACAGTTTATGAATACATTTTTATTCTTATTTTTTTCCCTAAATACTTTTGAACTGCTTTTTCAAGTGCATTGCTTAAGATGGAGTTCTTGTGACTAGAATCATACCAAGATAAAGTGACGTGCCAATTTATAGATTACATGCAGTTGAGTAGTGAGAGACGGTTCTGTGGTGTCCCTGAAGCTTTAATTTTAGAAACTTATCTGCTAACGCTTGGGCAAATAACTGTAGCACTGTAACACCTGTAGCAAATAAAAAAAAAGTTGTGCCAGTCAGTGTCCAAAGGAACAGGCCAGTTTGCTGATATGGAGCTTGTGCTTCTTCACTGGTGGTTGGGCAGCAGCAGCTCAGGCATATGCTGCGAATAAAGCAGAGCTGTGTTGTGGAAATAGCTTGTTCCTGCTGTTGCTGTAACTAGTACTATTAATTACAGGAAAGAGGATTATTGCAGAGTGATATCACTTGTCAGATTATTTAATGTGCCAGCCTTTAAGAGCACAACCCCTAAACGTTATCTGATAATAGCTTTACTTTTCATAATGTGTATTACATAAAATCAGCTGAAAATATTTTCTTTTTTCGATTGCTGTATTTACACATTCCATGTGATTGATTAGTTTCACTGTGTTTTGTGGTCTTTTCTTTCTCTCCCAGAAATTGTGACAAGACATTTCTACAGTAGGTGTGTTTAAATGGTATCATGCAATAGTAATATAGAAAATACTGCTGTGGAAAACTATTGCCCATGTAGATACAAACTACTTTGTATAACCAGGGATGAAGGACAGTTAATACACTGGCAGGCCTCTGCTTTCACAGATGATGTTGGAAAGTGCCAGTAGTGCTGATAATCTGAGTGTAGATGTGTTGGTTGGTGTGTGAGGAAGGAACTCTGCCTTCTGCAAAGCTGTGCTAGTGGCAGTTCAGTGTTGATGAAGTCCAAGCAAGTAATTTAGCAGTTAGAAGAAGAAACAGAAGAGTATGTGCTTTTTATGTGTGCCTGGATGTGTTTGGCAGAGGAACCAGAAGCAGCTCCTAAAATTGTTTATCGATATAAGAAATATTAGAAGGTGTTCTCTCAAATGTTCTATAATTAGCACACATTGGATGTTCACTACTGAAGTAAAACGTCTCACCCTGAATAGTAATGTGTGCTTCTTTTTTTTTTTTTTAAATTTCAGGTGTTAGAATTGTAATGCGAAATGGCATTTAGCCTTCCAGGGAAAATATTACCAAATTGTCTTGATCTGAACAGTACCAGTTTATTGTAAATGAGATTTCCATATATGAGAACAGTTTATTGTAAATGAGATTTCCATATATGCCAATGCGTGTCCAAGAATTTCCTTTCTATGTGCCAAAGATAAAAATGAGTGTGAGTAGAAGGTGAAAACTTGCAGAGTTGTATGTGAGACCCTTTAGTAAAACATCTGTGCTGAGATGGAGAAAAAAGGGCTTTCTGCTCAGGACAGGGATGGGTGCCGTTTGCTTGGAAGCACCATTTGCTGAGTGGAGTAAAAAAGGGCTTCCAGCTCAGGACAGGGAGGTGTGCCGTTTGCTTGGAAGCACCATTTGCTGAATTGAGTGGTAGGAGGAGGGAACAAGAAGAGAAAAATATTAGATTCCTTCTTACAGTAGACTGTAAGACTTGAAGCAGAATTGCTTCTGTGATATTAGCAAGCGTGGTTTTGTTTGTGCAGTAATTATTTTAAGTGATCTACAGCAAAACAGTGAACTGAAACTGAGCGCTGCAGTTTCCACAAGTGTATTTTGATAAGGAAATGCTGTTGAAGGCGAAGAAACCTTCATCAGTTTAGCATGTGTTTTTATATAAAATTTTTAATTATTTCATTTCTCGTTCTTTTTTAGAGACATAGCATGCTTAAGCAGCAGGATTTAAATATTGCCATGATGGTGACATCGCGTGAAGTTCTGAGTGCCCTTTCTCAGCTGGTGCCGTGTGTTGGCTGCCGGCGGAGCGTGGAACGGCTCTTCTCTCAGCTTGTGGAGTCTG
Organism: Calidris pugnax; assembly: GCF_001431845.1. Classification (NCBI taxonomy): domain Eukaryota; kingdom Metazoa; phylum Chordata; class Aves; order Charadriiformes; family Scolopacidae; genus Calidris; species Calidris pugnax. The sequence goes on from NW_015090764.1 coordinate 956,240, forward strand.
GAAATCCTGCACTCGAGCCCCTGACAGTAGGGCCAAAGGGGGTTCTTTCTGTAACTCGAAGCTGTATGACTGATGCAAAGAAGCTTTATACACTGTTCTATGTGCACGGGTAAGTTAGACACACGTCGGTCTTGGAACTGCTTAAATAATAATAATCTGGGGAAAATGTGCTACTTTCTGTGCAGTTGGCTTTGGACCTTTCTTATTGGTGATACTGGATTGTTGCAAGTTTGGATGTTGTAGTACATACTTGTCTTTTACAGTCATTTTAAACTGGTTATTGCCTAAACTGGGGAAAAAAACAAACCCAAAAGACCTAATCTTTAGTATCATCAGTTGCAATGCCATGATTGCAGTTGAAAGAGACCAATATGAAAATGTTCAGTCATTAATCTGGAATAGGCATTGTGGATTTTTCATGATCTCTGGAAGCAGAGTGTTTCTTCATGTGCTACTTTGCATTTAAAAATGAAAATAAAAAATAATTTAACAGCCCTACCACCACCACCCCCCAAAAAAATCCCAAACCTTTTTCTACTCTTGAGTAGAAAGGTGGCACTGAGAAAGTGAAACCTCCTGGGTTTGGCTGGCACAATAAATAAATAGTCTCAGTCTTGGGGCCATTTGTTTCTCAGCTGTCAGGGGGCCAAACAGCGACTGTTTGCCACAGTGGGCCTTTGCCTTCCAGTTGGCTTCAGCTCACTCTGATTCCTGCTCCAGTTAGAGGCCAGTGAAAGCAGGAGAGGTTAGTGCAGAGCTGGGGATGCTGAGATCTGGAGGGTGAGGTGGTGTGACTTGATAAAGTGGTTGTGGTGGTTTCCTACACTTTTGAAACCGGTGTCATTGCTTGAGGTCTGTTACTTACGCAGTTATGCAATTGCTTTTTTTGTTGTGGGTTGTCTTTATCTTGCTTGCTAGGATTTGTCTGGAAATCTATACTGGATTGTCCTTGTGTACTGCAGGATTGTATGTCATCAGAAGTAAAAATGCAGGACAGGAAGAATGGTTTAGATTTAATGTTCATTAGGATACATGAGCTGAATCAATCCCTTTAAAATTTCTCCGTATAACCATGTCTTCAGAATAATAAGTTACATTTTTTTCTCCTTAGGTCCAAACTGAATGATATGATCGATGCAATTCCCAAAAGTAAGAAGAACAAGAGATGTCAATTACACTCCCTGGACACACACAAACCAAAACCTTTGGGGTAAGTTTGTGTTTAACATGCACAATTCAATCTAATTTTTTTTTGAAGGAATCAACCTATTGATACTAATTTATTTATAAGCACTGAGATCAATTCTTATGCTGTTATCTGTTTGCCAGAGGGGTAGTCTCCATGCTATTTGGATTACAGGAGACTCCTATAGTTGTGGGGGAGAGGAACAGAGGCACCCAGGAGTTTCTGGTGTGCTGTAGGGTGTGAATCTTTCTCTGTAGGTTCTCATGATAAGGTAATTGGCCCTTTTTTTGTACAGTAAGAGTAACAGTCTTATCAATAAGATGTTTAATACTTTCCCCACTGCCCTTAATCACGCTTTGAATTAACAAAACCGGTGCTATAAGGTCTTCTGCCCTCCCAGTGTAATCTGTACTCCCTCCCTAAGCCCTAAGGCAACCACTGATGCTCTCATGTGAAATTTAAGGCTACTATATGAAATCAGCTGTTTCCCAAAACTTGCTTGTTGTTAGCTGTTCAATTTTTTCCTCTTGGCTGTTGAGCCTTTTACTTGGTGTTTGGGTCTTTTACTTGGTGCTGGGGCGTTTTACTTGGGTTTGGGTTTTATTGCATAAAGATATCCATGTTTAATTTCAAAACCAGTTGCCAAAACGCAACTTGGCCATTATGAACCAGTGCTCTCTGATGTGCTTTTCCTATCTCATCTGACCTAAGTGGGAATATAGTCTGCTCAGGGCCTGGATGGCATCTGTGTTGTGATGTAAACAGTGCTCTAGAAAGGCAAACTGTTTTTTATGCTCTATGCCAAAATGATCGATCAGCAGTTTTTTCTCACATTGAGGTGAAAGGGTGCATGCTAAACAAATATACATCATTTTGCTTGGGATTATTAAAAATGCCTTGCACAACTGTTAATAAAAGGGCTTTATTGTGGTTGTGCTGCAGGGTTAAAACTAAAACTCTGTAAAATGTATTTTCTCAAAATGTGACAGCATGTTTTGAATACGCTGGTAAAAAAGATGCATATGTTGCTCTGTGTCTTGAAGTTGAAATAGTTTATTCCAGCTGGTTAACCAGAAAAACCCTCCCTATAAATCTCTTTTGGATTTTGGGGGGGTTTCTTGTTTGTGGGGTGGGGTTTGTTGTGGTTTTTTTTTTTATGATGACCAATAAATTTGACTACTATGCTTGGCTGGAGTGTCCAGGACTTTTTTTAGTCAGTTGTGTTCTGCTTTTGGTTAAACACACAACCTGTGAAAGCTTGATCATGGTTTCCAGTTACAGGACATGTATTTTTCTATGCAGACTCGAGTCTCTTTGGGTTTAGATAAATCCCCTGAGATGCCAGGCATGTGGAATTTGACACTTGATTTTTACTTGTGCTGCTTGAGGACAGTGGTAGCTAATCATTAGCTCCTATTATATTTTGGTTACAGGCTTTTCATATAATTAGTTTAAAGCTTATGTTACACAAGCAAAAGATCATAGGGGTAGAAGGGTATATATTTTAAAAATAAATTCAAAGCATTATGACAGTGTTAAATTTTTTGCTTTGTTTTTAGTAAGATTCATCTTTTCTGTGTAAGAACATAGATCCTGGAGCCTGCATTTACCATTTTGGCAAGGCAGAACAATTCTAAAACTGCTTGAATGGAGAGGAAAATGCTGCCTTTATTTCCTCAATTCATGCTGGAATAAATCCCCTCAGTATTTGGAGTGCTGGCAGGTTAATAGGGAATGTGTGGAAGAGCAGTATTTTAATATACTGCAAGTAAAGCTCTCAGCTTTATCTGATAAGATGGTTTGTGGACAATCAGTGTAGTTTGCTAAAGAAACAGGGCTTGCACACTGCTTGCTCCCAGTTTGTTGTGCTACAGGAGTGATCAGGGTGTATCAGTACTGGGATTTCTCCAAAGAAAATTCGCTGCCTTGAGTGGAAGCAAATGCACTCACAGCCCTAGACATGGAGGCATCAAATAGAACTGTCTCACAGAACAAATTTTATTTATCAGCTTAGAGCTTCTGCTTGACATCATTACAAAAAACCACTTCTTCAGCTGAGTTGCGTCTGTGAGGCATTTTATACACACAAAAGGCTTTGAGTCGTAATTGTGTGTTTAATTATACAAGTTACGTAACTGGCTAATACCACTTGAGAGTTACTTGACGTCCTTGGTTTCAATGTACCTGGTTTATGGCTACAGGGTTCCATTCGGGGCAAAGGAGCATTTTAACCTCTCATAAAGACAAGCCATATGATCTGGCAAACTAGATAACAGCAGAGATACATACTCCCAAGGAGCTAATTATTAAATCAGAGTGCTTTTCCCCCTGTTTCCCTGGTCTGTTGTATCCATACGTGAGCTTAAACACAAGTGACCGTTCTGATAAAATGTCAAGTGTAGGCAAGCCTGTAAGTAAACAGGACTTGCTATTTAAAGTTTGTTCTTTGCTCCATAAGTGTGCTTTTAGCATATCCCAACGTGTGTTCTAAAGCGTTGGGGTGTTTTTCAAACAGATTTTGGAAATTTAATGTATGGTGGTTTATGGTTTCTTCTGGTGATAGATGTTTGGAAGTTTGTTTGGGATTTTTTTTTGCTTTTTTCTTTGGGTTTGGGTTTTTTTTGTTTGTTTACGAAGTTGTCATATGAAATTTAATCTGCCAGAAGAATTAAAGCTTGTAGATGTTTATACTTAAGGTAATAGTCTGAAAAATTGCTACTGACTTTCAGCTGTAACTTTACAAAGTAATTATGAATCATTTATAAACATGGACAGCAAAATTTATATCTCATGTCTTACCCTGAATTTACTGGAAGTTAAGGCTTTGCCTATAAAGGAATTCAAGTAAATGAAGGAACATGGTAGCATTTTCATAGCATTTGTTTAGGAAAAACAACTAGTTCATAATATATATGGTATAGGTTTAAAAAAAATGTTTTTTAATACTGTATGGCAGTGAAAGGAGAAGTAGCACACTCAGTACAGAGAAATTAAGTGCAGATAAGAGAAATAGTGAAGACAGAAGGAAAGAGAGGATGTGTAGCATCACTTTCTACTGTGGACCTCTCCAGGGAGCAGTCAGGTAAACCAGCGAGGCTTTATTTTGCTGCTTTTCTTACCCCCAAACAGGATAATGTACAGTCTTTTCTTTCTTATGATTTGCAGGGGTTGTTGGATGGATGTGTGGGAGCTCATGTCCCAGGAATGCAGGGATGAAGTAGTTTTAATTGACTCTAGTTGTCTTTTAGAAACATTAGAAACCTATCTACGAAAACACAGGTATGTTAACGGACAAAGACACACCTTCATTTTGAGGAATACATGCTGCATTTCTTCTTTTTTTGTGAATCAAAATGTATGTAGAGTTCACACAATTGGTAAAAGTGTTGAGGATTCTTCTGATTCCCTCCTAAAACATAAGATCTAAGCTTCCTGGTGATGGAGGACCTTGCCAGACTGCATTGTAACAATTGATGAGATTAAGATGGTGAAATATTCTTTGTGTTTACCTATTATTCTGTGTTACAGTAGGGAAAATGCAGAGACCTCAGATGAAGTCATAGCCACTTGTCTTAATATTTTTGGTTGGGATTAAACTATGGTTTACAACTTAATGTATTAAAACTGTGTATGTTCTTTCACTCTTTCACAAGTAGCCTGCTCTGTTTGGGACTACGCTTTCTTTTTAGGCTTTTGGGGAGTATGTACAATTTCAAATTAATGTGAACTAAACTATTAAAAGCAAACTTTAGGTTTGGTCTGGCTTGTAAATCACTGTTTTAAAACAGTTGTTTATGATTTAGTAGTGCTGGTGCTAGTAGGTCTCTCTTGCAGGCAAAAAATAGGCCAGTAAATTATTGCTGCATGTGTACAGTAGTTACCATGCTGATTAAAAAAAGTTTTGGTTTCCAGTAGTCTCAAGGTTCTGATGTAAACTTGGGGGGGACACAGATGGGTGTGGGGGTGGTGGTGGTGTGGAAATAACACTTCGGAAACAAAATAACTTTAATCTCCTGTGACATTAAACGTGGTGTTGGCAGCGTTCCTGCTGCTAACCTGCAATAATATTGCTGTTTTCTTTCCTTTCGCTGCAGAAACTAGCCAGTTATCATAGTTGTGTCAAACAGCAAAATCTGTTTGACTTAGTGTTGTCAAGTGGCTGGGCAAACTAGGAAAGGGAAAAACACCCTGCAGAGATGGCCCGAAGAGCCAGCTTTTCAAGCTGAAATGTGAGCAGCTTGTCTGACTTGCATTTTTAGAATAATACAGCAAGAGGTTTTGTAGCTTCTTGAAGATTCCTCCTCCTATAAAATAGAATGAGCTTAATTTGGTTATATTTTAATTATAACAGACTTCATAACTAATACGAGAAGAGTGTAGTTATCTGAGCTATCACATGTTTAAACGGAGTTCTTTGTGTTATAAATAAACCTTGTTTGGCTATCTGTGCAGTAATCTAATAATTCAAAATATGTTCAAAGGTGCTTGTAGTGGAAATATCGCTCTAATGCAGCAGGCAACAGAGGAAACTTTTTCTTATTGCTTATCACTCACTTGAGTATACTTTAGATAATTGCTATAAAGTAACTTGGAGTGTGTTACTGGAGAGGAATTTTGTCCTGGCTTGTACTAATGATTCAGTTTGTTCACTGCTAGTGAATAGTGGTCTTTGAACGAATATGGAAAACTGCATATCCACTTAGGAATTTCTCTATTTTACCAATTAGCTTGATTCATGCCTTGGAGCACGAAAGTTGATATCCAGCCTCGTAATAGCCAATAGGTAGTATAATACATATAGTAAACTTAGATGGCTTACAGCCAAAGGCTTGCTATTTTACCTTTTGAAGTAACATAAACCTTACGTGCCCTAGCTTAAATATAGCATGCACTATTAAACAGCTCAGTGTGTTATAACTTAGACGGAGCGTGTCGGAGTTTCTGCATGAATTAAGGATTCGGTTCCGTTGCGTTGTGTTTTAACGCAGGTTTTGCACGGACTGCAAAAATAAAGTCCTGCGGGCGTACAACATCCTCATCGGCGAGCTGGACTGCAGCAAGGAGAAGGGCTACTGCGCCGCGCTCTACGAGGGGCTGCGGTGCTGCCCCCACGAGCGGCACATACACGTCTGCTGCGAAACGGATTTCATCGCCCACCTCTTGGGCCGAGCCGAGCCAGAGTTCGCAGGAGGGTATGAGTATGTAATTTGCTAGAGTGGGCTATCTAGCGCTTTGCTTCTTTATTTTTTTTTAATTATTATTCTTGAATGTATTTTGCCAAAGTGATTTTTTTGCCTCCTTGCTGCATAACACACTTCTGGATGTAAATATTCACGTCGGAGTAGGCTTTGGAGAGAGCGCTTCAAAGTAGCTGAGATTTTATACCTGCTTTTGACTTTTAAAGTGCATTTAACTCTGAAGGCAAGACTGAAAGAAACTGCCAAATGTCTCCTAGTTCATTCGTTCGCTCCCCAGGGCTGCCTGCTTTTCCATTGAGATATTCGAAATATGCGAAATAGAAAGAGAACTTTGGTTGACAGTTTTACCAAATGCCAATTGTTCAGTTTAGTTTTGTTGCCATTTTGTATATTATAGTGATTTCTGAACCTGTTTTAGCGTCTTAAAATGTTCCAATGAAAAATACAGTTCCAAGCTCAGTATCTGTAGAGCTCCATCATAACTGTTTGATTAGGAGAGTAAATCCTTTATAACGATTTTTATTTAGTAGATGTTAGATACAGTTTAATACTGAAATATTTTTACTTTGTACGGTAAGTAACGTATGAACTTCCACGTGTGTTTATTCAGCTTCAGTTAACTGACACCTAAATGTCTAGGAAGCTGAAGTAGTTGCTATATAAACTAAATATAAATTTTAGGAACCAAAAGACTGGCTGCATCTCTTTGCCAATAAAACTCTGCTGATCCCTCCCAGTAGGAGGGATCAGAGGCCGATGGGGCACCACCTGCAGAAGTCATGGCTGGGAACTCATAGTGCAGCTCGGCAGTGCCCTGCACAGATTAACCTGCCAGGGATGCAGTGGTGGTTTTGACCTGGTCCTTTCTATTTTGCATCTGCATGCAGCACAGCAGAACTCGATTTAAAAGCTGGTCATGCAAACATATCTGCAGTTGTACGTAAAGAAAATACATCACTGAACTGCTTTGATCTCTTGGTAGACTTCCAGCTGCTTTAACCATACTATACTTTGGTTCGACTCTTCCTTTAGACGAAGAGAAAGGCATGCTAAGACAATAGACATAGCCCAAGAAGAAGTTTTGACCTGCCTGGGTATTCATCTTTATGAAAGATTACACCGAATCTGGCAAAAGTTGCGGGCTGAGGAACAAACGTGGCAGATGCTTTTTTACCTAGGTGTTGATGCTTTACGCAAAAGCTTCGAGGTAAAAATCAAATTTTTATCTAACTTGTATTTGAATTGCCGTGGTAACTGTGTGCATTCTCACTACAACTATTTCTCTGCTTTCTACTAACGTTGGGCTGGAAGGAGCTTCAAGGGTGTTGCATTTGATCCCTTGTTCACTGCAGGCAACAGTTGTGTGATGTCAACGCGCAGCACAACTGCGTTGCCTTCCCAGGTGAAGTCTACTGGAACATAAAAGACTGAGGCTTGCTTTTCCTTCCCAAGCTGCATGTTTCAGAATGCTGGATCTTCTGTGTTTTTAATTCACGGGGAAGGTTTTTTTCCTACCTGGTAGCTTTTAAAGTAGCTCTGGCTACAACAGTTTTTATTTGGCTTATTAGTAAAAATGGAGGATGTGCTTTTGAATTACAAACACAACTGTGAGCTCTTGCATTCAGCGTGTCCCAAATGCACTCGGGAATCCTGTGGGGTCTCAAACTTCCCACAGAACTCCATGCAATTCCTTTAACATATGCCAAGAGTATTCTTCCCCTTCGGTATGACATCCATCTCTTTTGGTTGGTTTATCTTCCATTCATAATGACTGTTCTCTCTAAAAGCTTTTAAAACATTGGAGGAGGAGGAATAAAATCAGTTTGGGGAAGATCATACTGGAACCCTAATCTAGTTAGTTCTTGGAGGTTTTTATACGTATTTTTTTTAATAACTTGCCCTGCTATGGAAGTGCCATTGGACTGGGTATGCTCTGGCCTTTTTGTCAGCTTTTGCCTGATGATTTTTGTAATGTAGTAAACTATGGTATTGATAACTAATTACGTTTTAAAACTTGGGTAACTACACTGGTGTGCAAAGTTGGTTATGAATTTGAAGTACAGAACTGTTCTATATTTATGTGGAGTCCTGTCCTAAGGTGAGTGGGAAATGTTTAATCTAGTAAACTATGGTATTGATAATTAATTTACATTGTAAAACTTGGGTAACTATACTGGTGTGTGAGGTTGGCTATGAATTTGGAGTACAGAACTGTTCTATATTTATATGGAGTCCTGTCCTAAGGTGAGTGGGAAATGGTGATGTCTCATTTTGGCTTAAGGAGTTCTCAAAGTGACCTAAAACACCCCCATGAGTTTGTTTTTTATTTCTGTAGGAGCATTGATCCAGAATAGTTTCCTAGTTTAACTATATTCTTGTAATTTGTAATATGTAAATGTGCCATTATGGTATTTGTTCTAAATTTAACATCAAGGAGCGTGTTTAGCTACATGTGATATTTAGAGACATGTCTACACTTCAAAATTGGACTGTCTAGAAAATGACTTAATTTTTTCCCCAGTTACTGGAGACAAAGAGCTGCAGGAATTCTGTAGCAGTAGTTCTAATGTGTTTCTCTGTGTTTGATAATCAGAGTATCTGCCATGTAAACACAGATCCGAAAACACATTCAAGTCTACAACTTCTTACTGAAAATTGGAAATTTGGGCTGTCAGTTAAACGCTGGGCTCCCCCTGTACATACATCTTCCCCAGCAAACTGAATTTACTGACTAAATCTGGACAGACATTTTTCTTCTATAATCAATAGTTGTGTTGCTGTGACTTTATTATAAAACGTACTTACCAGCTATTTTCCTCCTCCTCTTTCATAAATGTAAAAGCTTGAATTGTGTTAACATCTATAAATAGATCTAACCTCTTATAAACAGATGGCTGTGGAAAAAGTGCAGGGTATTAGTCGATTGGAACAGCTCTGTGAAGAATTTTCAGAAGAAGAAAGAGTGCGAGAGCTGAAACAAGAGAAGAAGCGCCAAAAACGAAAGAACAGACGGAAAAATAAGTGTGTGTGTGAGATCCCTACTCCTTTGCAGGCAACAGAAGAGAAGGAAATAAATCAAGCAAAGGTAAATATTGATAGCGAGGGCTTTCTGCTGGGGTTGGATAACTAGATTTCTAATTCAGGGCTTCATTCATCAGCTCACTGTTCCATGTTAAAATCCTGGAGAGGTTTTACTGTATTTCAGTTTTGGGAACTAGTTTAATTCCACAAGAATCAAAATACTTTTTCAGATTAGCACAGTCATTTTGTAAAGGAGTTGCCTGGAACTCCATAGCTTCTGGAGGTTTGGGTTTGGTGGTTTTTGAAAAAATAAAATCCTAAATCTAGGGGGTTGGGTTAGGCTAGAATGTTTTTCAACTGTCTTTTCTTAAAGATCACTTAAAATATGGAAATTCAAATGCTTTTTGCAGACAATTACTGTTGCATTTTGAGGGAGGGGGAAGCCTTAATTGACTGACTTAAGTGCAATTATTATTCTAGTTCTCTTGATTAATACAGCTTGCCCATTAAATTTATTGTGATGAAAGTAGGTTGGGGTGTTTTTTCAGTTGCCTTGTACTTGTGAAGAATTCTAAGCAATTCTGTGGCTGTTATCAGTCAGTGTCAGCTGGTTTTGCTTGTGCAAAGAGTACCCTTTATAAAGATGCTGGCTGAGCTACTCCCAGTACTTGCAAGTATTTCTTGTTTTTTGTTTTAAGGAAAATCCAAACTTCACGGAAAGTAGTTGCAAAGCCTGTGGTAGCACCGAAGAAGCCAACAATTGTGTAGAAGTAATTGTTACTAATGAAAGCACTTCTTGCACCTGTCCTGGTAGTGGTACCCTATTAGGTTCACCTAAAATGAAGAAAGGTATGTTGAATATCCTTATTTTTCATTTTTTAAAACATGTACCGTTTGTGGGATAAACAGTGCTCAGCTATTTTTAAAAATAACTTTTTCTTTTTAAAGGATTCTTCCTTGTTAGAGGCATAACTGAAGAATAAGTGACAGCTGTGATAGATCATTATCATTTTTCATTTTGTCTCAGGTTTATCTCCGCACTGTAACGGCAGCGATTGTGGCTATTCATCCAGCATGGAGGGCAGCGAGACGGGATCTCGAGAGGGCTCAGACGTGGCCTGCACTGAAGGCATCTGCAACCATGATGAAAACGGTAGGTTTGGTAAGAAGGTAAAGCAGGTTTAGTGTCCCCAAAGCGTGATGGATCTGAGGAGATAATGCCCTGTCTCTTGCAGGAGACGATTCGTGTGTCCATCGCTGTGATGACAAGGAGGAGGACGGAGACAGCTGCGTGGAATGCTGGGCTAATTCAGAAGAGAATAACACAAAAGGCAAAAACAAAAAGAAGAAAAAGAAAAGTAAAACCTTGAAGTGTGAGAATGAACATGTAAGGACCACAGCTATTCCAGAATGCTGCTTTAAACACATACATTTAAAAGTCATTACAAAAGTATTTCAAATTTCGATTGCGACAAATGCTGTAATTGGGGTAATTCTCTCCACCCAAGCTCTGAGATTGAGGTCCTTCCTAGAAGAAGTTGTGGTGGAAGGAGCCCCTTCTCTCCTGTGTTTCCCAGTGTGGGCACTTTTGCTCACTCTCAGTGAATTTACATGCCATCCCCCCCTCCTCCCCAGGCACATATTTAAATACAACATATATCCTTGCTCTTTTTGAACCTTTTCCTTTCCTCTTTCCCTCCTGCTTCCACCTGAAACTCGATTGTCCCAGGTTTAACACTGCTGGCAGTTCATCACAGGCTACTTTCAATTTTTAGATGCAGAAACTGGGGAGCTGTATGGCGGATCCAGGTAACAGAGAGACCTCAGGAAATATCATGCACACAGAGTTTCATCGCGACAAGACCAAAGACACACACGCCGAAAGCTGCTGTAGCTCAGAAAAAAGTGGGCAGCAGTTGCCTTGGTTTGAGCATATGAAAAACGTGTCACAGTTTGCAGAACCTACAGAAATGTCACTTGTTCCTGATAGTGGAAAAGGTGCCAAGAGCTTAGTGGAACTCCTTGTAAGTAACAGCTTACTTTGAATTCTAGGTTGTAGCACGCGGCTTTAAATCCTTGGGGATGAGGATGGGGTTTAGAACTCGAATCCCAGTGAAGAAATGTTACAAGAGAGAGTGGAACTGAACCTAAAATTCAGAGCTTCCCCTCCCAGTGTGTGGTGTGTTTGCTTTTGTGAGTTCTCTGTGCAGTCTGTAACTCGGACACGTTGCAGAGGAGGAGGAATTCCCTGTCCCTGGAATGCAAGTGACAGAACTCGTATTATGAGTGTTCATTGTCAAGGAGTGTATTATTCCATAAAATGAAGCGTGCATTATTGCTGCCTTCATGCCTCAAATATTACTTCCCACTACAAGCTCCTGGGGCAACTTTATTCTCTCTCCCTTTCCTTTCCCTCCTCCTCCTCCTCCCTTTACATCCTTTTTTTCTTCTTTTCCTTTATTTTCTCTAATAAAAGCCCTCCTCTTTCAATGGAAATGCGCTAAGACTCTGAAGTTTATTCTGGGGGGATTTCAGGCTGCCTCTTAGCCCCAAAAAGGCGAGTGCTGTGGCTCAGGTGCAGGGTGACCCAACTGAGCCTGGTGGCACGCTGACAGGAAGGATCTATCATTTTTTGGGGACATAGAGGTGGCCTTGGATGGCAGGAGGGATGTACATGCAGGAGGGGCAACGTTCCAGTTCCTAAATACCTGTTTTCCTTTGCAGGATGAGTCTGAATGCACTTCTGATGAGGAAATCTTTATCTCACAAGATGAAATACAGTCCTTTATGGCAAACAACAAGTCTTTTTACAGCAATAGAGAACAATACCGACAGCATCTGAAGGAGAAATTTAATAAATACTGCCGCTTAAATGATCACAAGGGGCCCATTTGTAACGGTTGGTTGACAACGGCTGGAGCGAACTAAATCCAATAACATAGCTCTGTCTTTCACTGAAATTCTCAAGATGACTACTGCGCCTTCTCTTTCAAAAACTTAATTTAGTGACTTATGGCAAAATTTTATCTTAAATTAATGTGATTCTTCTCTTTTTTTTTTTTTTTTTTCCTCTTGGTTTTTTGGGGAGGCTGGTGGAGGTGATTTCATTGATTTTGTTCTTTCTTCAGGCTTGTATCTTTAGTTGAGTAGCTGTGCAAGCCTCTCTTATAATTTAAGCCATCTCTTTTCATTAAATGTTTCTCTTACTGTGAGACTTACAAAAAAAAGCAAACTAGTGGCAAAGTAATGTTGTACCTATAATTCTGTACAGAATGACAATGAGCTGAATATAAGATTTTACAAATTAGACATCCATTTGCAAAATGTTTTGGATGTAATATGTAAAAGCGCAATGTGCAAAATTTAAATAAAGAATATTTATTAATATGCATAGTAAAAGTGGGCTGTACGTGTTTCTGCTTTCAAGGCTCCTTCCCCGCGGCCTGAATTCCTGCTCTTCAGAAGGACTTGAAGCTTCAGCGTGAGCCTGCTGGAATGTAATTAAACAAAAAGCAGGTTTTCCACACACCTTGATGTTTTCTTAATGGAATAATGAGCTGGAGTGATTTTTGCATAAAGGTCCTTTCGGCCGTACCTTGTTCTTGCGGTATCCCATGGCAGGGCTTGTTTGTGAGCAGTGGAGGTACAGGGGGAGGGGGAGAGAGGGGGGAAAAAGCAGTTTAAAACCTGGTGCTGGTGCCCCAGTTCTGCCTGGGGAGCATCCCAGTTCAGCCAATGTGAGCTGAATTCCATGTCTTCTACACCTCCATCCACCCACCAGTGTGTAGCCAGAGCTGGAGGCTGTTCCTCCTACAAATGCGACTCAAAAAATGTAGGAATTAAAAATCATGTATGCAAATCGAAATCAAGGTATATATGTTTTCGTAAATAATCACAGAATCAATAATAAAAAATAGCTTTTATATTTAAAGGGGATCATGCTTTGTCAACCACACACCCACTTGGTTATTTTACAGCCGTTTTACAAAATCAGATGTGAAAATTATGTTTCTGAGGGAGCTTTAGGTTTATAACCTTTTTCCAAGTTAACTGGGAATACTAGACAGAGGGGGGGAAAAAAGCAGTTTAAAACTTGGTGCTGGGTCAACAGGAGTAGAGGTGATGGCCCAGTTCTGCCCAGGGGAGCATCCCAGTTCGGAGAGAGGGGGGAAAAAGCAGTTTAAAACCTGGTGCTGGTGCCCCAGTTCTGCCTGGGGAGCATCCCAGTTCAGCCAATGTGAGCTGAATTCCATGTCTTCTACACCTCCATCCACCCACCAGTGTGTAGCCAGAGCTGGAGGCTGTTCCTCCAGCCAACATGAGCTGGATCCCGTGGCTCCTACACCTCCATCCACCTGCCGGTGTGTAGCCAGAGCTGGAGGCTGTTCCTCCTACAAATGCGACTCAAAAAATGTAGGAATTAAAAATCATGTATGCAAATCGAAATCAAGGTATATATGTTTTCGTAAATAATCACAGAATCAATAATAAAAAATAGCTTTTATATTTAAAGGGGATCATGCTTTGTCAACCACACACCCACTTGGTTATTTTACAGCCGTTTTACAAAATCAGATGTGAAAATTATGTTTCTGAGGGAGCTTTAGGTTTATAACCTTTTTCCAAGTTAACTGGGAATACTGATTACTAGTTCCTTTGGATATTAGTTAAGAGATATAGACAATATCTTCCACTTGATTACAAAACACAGGGGAAAACTATGAAGATGATGAATAATTTATTTTTTTTTATAAATTTTTGTGACAATGCTTAGATTTTGCCACTCTAAGCAAGACTTAGAGCAGCCCCTCCCTCTTCCTTACCGTTATTTTTACCTTTCGAGCCCAAAAGCCGTTCCGCGGTAGTTTCCCCTCCCTCCTTTCACGCCTCTCCCTTCTCCTCGGGGGCCGTTTTGGGGAGGAAAAGCCCCAAAAGGCGGCCTTCCCACGGCGAGGGCTGAGCCCGCGCCAACTCGGTGCATGGGAGGTGGGAGGGGCGGGGCCTGAGGGGCGGGGGGCGTGATCATCGAGGAGGTGGGCGTGACCTGAGGGGAGGTGGGCGTGGCTTGGGGTGGTGGGCGTGGCCGGCGTGGCGGGCGGGCGGCGCATTGTGCGCGACGGCGGGGCCGGGGCCGGGGCCATGGAGCGTTGGACCGGGCGGGTCGCGCTGGTGACCGGCGCCTCGGTGGGCATCGGGGCGGCCGTGGCTCGGGCGCTGGTACAACACGGCATGAAGGTGGTGGGCTGCGCCCGCAGCGTCGACAAAATCGAGGTACCGGGGGTCGGGGCGGGGAAGGGCGGCGGCGGTGGTGGGAGAGAAGCGGAGCGGGCAGCCCCCACGGCGGGAGCGACCCACGGGTGGGCCCCGGCCGCCCCCCTTCCCACTGGGCTTCCTACCGGTAGCGCCGGGCCTGTGGGCTGCCTGAGGCCGGGATGCGGCCGGGCCGCGGGGGGCGGAAGGGGGCGGTGATGCCGGAGCGTCCCCCCGGGGGCGGGCGGTCACGTCCCCGCTCCCAGGTGGGTCCCCCACGGGCCGGGGTATAAGATTTTACAAATTAGACATCCATTTGCAAAATGTTTTGGATGTAATATGTAAAAGCGCAATGTGCAAAATTTAAATAAAGAATATTTATTAATATGCATAGTAAAAGTGGGCTGTACGTGTTTCTGCTTTCAAGGCTCCTTCCCCGCGGCCTGAATTCCTGCTCTTCAGAAGGACTTGAAGCTTCAGCGTGAGCCTGCTGGAATGTAATTAAACAAAAAGCAGGTTTTCCACACGCCTTGATGTTTTCTTAATGGAATAATGAGCTGGAGTGATTTTTGCATAAAGGTCCTTTTGGCCGTACCTTGTTCTTGCGGTGTCCCATGGCACAGCTTGTTTGTGAGCAGTGGAGGTACAGGGGGAGGGAGACAGAGGGGGGGAAAAAAGCAGTTTAAAACTTGGTGCTGGGTCAACAGGAGTAGAGGTGATGGCCCAGTTCTGCCCAGGGGAGCATCCCAGTTCTGCCCAGGGGAGCATCCCAGTTCAGCCAACATGAGCTGGATCCCGTGGCTCCTACACCTCCATCCACCTGCCGGTGTGTAGCCAGAGCTGGAGGCTGTTCCTCCTACAAATGCGACTCAAAAAATGTAGGAATTAAAAATCATGTATGCAAATCGAAATCAAGGTATATATGTTTTCGTAAATAATCACAGAATCAATAATAAAAAATAGCTTTTATATTTAAAGGGGATCATGCTTTGTCAACCACACACCCACTTGGTTATTTTACAGCCGTTTTACAAAATCAGATGTGAAAATTATGTTTCTGAGGGAGCTTTAGGTTTATAACCTTTTTCCAAGTTAACTGGGAATACTGATAACTAGTTCCTTTGGATATTAGTTAAGAGATATAGACAATATCTTCCACTTGATTACAAAACACAGGGGAAAACTATGAAGATGATGAATAATTTATTTTTTTTTATAAATTTTTGTGACAATGCTTAGATTTTGCCACTCTAAGCAAGACTTAGAGCAGCCCCTCCCTCTTCCTTACCGTTATTTTTACCTTTCGAGCCCAAAAGCCGTTCCGCGGTAGTTTCCCCTCCCTCCTTTCACGCCTCTCCCTTCTCCTCGGGGGCCGTTTTGGGGAGGAAAAGCCCCAAAAGGCGGCCTTCCCACGGCGAGGGCTGAGCCCGCGCCAACTCGGTGCATGGGAGGTGGGAGGGGCGGGGCCTGAGGGGCGGGGGGCGTGATCATCGAGGAGGTGGGCGTGACCTGAGGGGAGGTGGGCGTGGCTTGGGGTGGTGGGCGTGGCCGGCGTGGCGGGCGGGCGGCGCATTGTGCGCGACGGCGGGGCCGGGGCCGGGGCCATGGAGCGTTGGACCGGGCGGGTCGCGCTGGTGACCGGCGCCTCAGTGGGCATCGGGGCGGCCGTGGCTCGGGCGCTGGTACAACACGGCATGAAGGTGGTGGGCTGCGCCCGCAGCGTCGACAAAATCGAGGTACCGGGGGTCGGGGCGGGGAAGGGCGGCGGCGGCGGCGGCGGTGGGAGAGAAGCGGGGCGGGCAGCCCCCACGGCGGGAGCGACCCACGGGTGGGCCCCGGCCGCCCCCCTTCCCACTGGGCTTCCTACCGGTAGCGCCGGGCCTGTGGGCTGCCTGAGGCCGGGATGCGGCCGGGCCGCGGGGGGCGGAAGGGGGCGGTGATGCCGGAGCGTCCCCCCGGGGGCGGGCGGTCACGTCCCCGCTCCCAGGTGGGTCCCCACGGGCCGGGGTCAACCCCTCGGGTCCCGGAGCCCCGGCGGAGGGAAGAGCGTGGGGGACACAGCGGTGCGTGGGGATGCACGGAGCGGGGGGGGTCCCCACCCCCGAGGGGCAGGGACGCTGGGCTGGAGGATGCTGGGGGAGCAAACCCGGTTTTGGGGGTATTTTTTGGAGTTTAGCTCTTATCGAGGATGAAAATAGCACCTGGCTGCTCGCCCCTGCGCTGTGCTGAGGTTTCGGGGAGCGGGTTTGGGCTGTGAAATGTTTTGGGGCAGGTTGAACCCCACTTGGGGGGGGGATGTGCCGTGTTTCTGTCCCCACGCTGGCGGTCGGGAGATGGGATGCTTTTAAGGGTCAATGTCAAAAGAGAGTTTCAGTCCTTCACGTGTTGTTCACCCTTAAGATGAGCATCTCCAGAGCTGAGCCAAAAAAACTCACCGTGTTGGCTTAAAATAAAGATGCTTAAAAGATATAGTTTCTGCAGGATCCTCCTTTTGCAGTCGGATACAGTTGCAGGCTTTCCCTAAGCTAAAGCTTAGTTACTTTTTAAGAAGTTTCCTCTGACAGAGGATAAAAGTTATAGCCAGCTTAGATACTGTCGTTGTGGTGGTCTGGTGCCTGCTGAGCTGAGGGAGATCCAGACGAGCATCCAGTCTTTGTATTTCCTTAGCAAAGGTGATAAATACTCGCTGTGCATAATTGATGACACCAAGAACAAATTGTCCAAAAACTCATGGAAAACAAGGTTTCCCATTGCTGGTGTGTGAGAACCTCTCCCGGACCAACAATCGGACCGGGACCTGCCATGGTGTTGCTGAGAAATGGGGTGAGATAAAGAAAAGCTCAGAGGAAACAAAACTTTGTCCATTCTTCATGGGGAACCAGAAAGACACCACTTGCTGAGGAGGAAATACACCGATGGGACTTATTTAACTGTCCTTTGGGGCTTGCTTCTAATTTTGGACTTCCTGACGCTTTGACACTGTGGTTTTTGGGGAGAGCTGAGCTCTCCGAAGGCTTTCCCATGTGTAGTGGACAGTGTTTAATGCCTTTTCATTCCCTGGCTTCATGAGGCTGTTGCAGCCTCACAGCCTCTGGTAAAGGATGTTGTATAGGATGCTGCTGCTTCCCATTCCCCCCAAAACTAGAAAGAGAAGCCATTTCCAGTATTACTCTTTCTTTTGAAATATTTTGATTTTCTTTGGCAAAGAAAATCAATGAAACTTACACTTTTCCTTTGATGCTACAGAGGAGTTTCCTTTCTGAACCCCGAAAGCCTTCCTTTCCGAAGCTTTTCCAGCAAAAATACATATGGATTTAAGAAAGAGTACTCTTCTAAAGGCTTTGCCCTTTTCCTTTGAATCAGCACAAAGTGCAGTCACGTTTCCTATAGGTGATTTCTCTGGGTGGTGCCGTACACACGTTCCCTGAGCAGTGCTGCCCCTTTGGCATCTGCCAAGTCCCTCGCTGCTGACACGTTGGAACAACTTGCCTTAAACAGGGCAGATGTTTGTCCCCACTGACTTCTTTCTCCCGTCCTCTGGAAGGACGGAGCTGACAGTTGTTTTGGTGGGTGTCTGGACTGTGTTTTGCTCCGTTGCTATTCTGGTTTTATTTACTGCCAAGCGCGCTTCCTTAAAGAGGAAGAAAATCCCAGAAGGGAAGGTGGTGGAGCATGAGGTGGTCCAGGGTCACTCCAGGAACAGATCCATCACCTCGCACTGGCTGCCAGGGATGCTTGTGTCGGGGCAGATGAAGCTTCTTACCAACTCCTGCTGTATCTTCAGAGCAGGGTTGTTCCCCATAACTAAGCTTCCCTCCAGGAGCTTCACCTTGTGGCCTTTTTTTTCCCTTAAAAAAAAAAAAAAAGAAAGAGGAAGAAGGTATTCAGGCTTCAGATTATTGAGCTCACGCTGGGACTTGGGACTTTGGACGTGGCAGTAGGAAGCTGTTTCAAGGAGCGGGAGCTGGCGTTGCCTGTGGGGATGCCGGTGCTGCGGTGGGTGATGCAGCCAGAGACCCCCCCTCTGGAGCTGCTGATGGGGCTCCTTCCTCCTGCAAGGGGCTTTGGATGCTCCGGGCAGTGGGAAGGAAATGGGCAGGTCCGTGCCGTCGGTGCTCTGCCAGCGTGTCGTTACCTTGATTAGTTATTGTATAACCAGATCTACCCACAAAATACACCCATCTGTTCTCTCCGGCTCATGGTTTTCCAAGTTGTTGTTGGTCGGGAGGTGGGGGACGGTGTCCTGGGGGGAACGTGGCAGTAGGAAGCTGTTTGGAGGAACGGGAGCTGGTGTTGCCTGTGGGGATGCCAGTGCTGTGGAGGGCCAGAGACCCCCCCCTTGGGACCTGCCAACGGGGTCCTTCCTCCTGGAGGGGCTTTGGATGCTCCGGGCAGTGGGAAGGAAATGGGCAGGTCCGTGCCGTCGGTGCTCTGCCAGCGTGTCGTTACCTTGATTAGTTATTGTATAACCAGATCTACCCACAAAATACACCCATCTGTTCTCTCCGGCTCATGGTTTTCCAAGTTGTTGTTGGTCGGGAGGTGGGGGACGGTGTCCTGGGGGGAGGTCTGGTGGGGGGCTCGAAGGGGGTGTGAATTTGGGCGTAAGGGGCAGGATGGGGGACACGGCGCTGATGTTCTGGGCTGGGCTGTGGCGACCGAGGGACGAGAGGAAACAAATATGAAGAGAAATACCAAGGAGCTGATGGTGGGTGTTGCCAGATGTGAATAAAGGAGAGGTGGAAGCATCACAGCCCGAGCTGCTGCAGGACAAATCTCATTGCTGTATTAAAATGGAATAATTTGCTAAATACCCCTGCGGATAACGGTGTAGAGAGGAGCGAACCCAAAAAATAAATCAAGGCAGCTAGGAATGGAAAGAGTGCAAACAGCACAGTTTAAAACCAGGAATACAGGACTTGTTTTGTAGCACAAAAACGTATGTTTTCATTAATGTTATGCACCAGTCATCCATTTTAAGGTAAAGTGGCTGGAACCACTCTATATGGCGGCTTTATGACCTTCTGTAAACTGGAGGAGGGAACCCAAAAAATAAATCAAGGCAGCTAGGAATGGAAAGAGTGCAAACAGCACAGTTTAAAACCAGGAATACGGGACTTGTTTTGTAACACAAAAAGGTATGTTTTCATTAATGTTATGCACTAGTCATCCATTTTAAGGTAAAGTGGCTGGAACCACTCTATATGGCGGCTTTATGACCTTCTGTAAACTGGTGACTGAAGGAGTATGTTGTCTTGTCGGGAATTTAACTCTGGCCATAAATGCTATGTCAAGATTTCTTAATCTCTTGGAAAATCAGATAAGGGCTTGAGGCAAGATAACGAAGGAACTGCAAAGTTGCTTTTTGGTATTAAACCTGTGTCGTGACTCCAGTGCTCTTCATTTGACTTTTGAAATGAAAATGTTAATGTCTGACAAAACCTACCAAAAAAAAAAAAAGGTTTATTTTTTTATTTTCTTTCACTGGCTCCCTAGAAAAGCCCCAGGCTCAAGTTGCCTTGAGCTGGTGTTGACCCCCTCAAGCAGCCTGGTGTTCCCCACTCGTCATTGTGAGTGGGGGCTCTGTGGGGGGGTTGTCCAACAGTAACTTTTTTACTATAGTCTGACTTTGAAGAATAAAATAAAAGTAAAATAAAGCCATTTTAATTCTGGGTGCCAGGAGATAATTTGGGTTGAAAACTTGCTTTAACTGAGAAGCCTAGAGGTAGTACCAGCTGTTGTAGCTGTTTCGGTGTGTGCTTTTGCTGTTTTCTGCTCTTTGGTTACCTACAGGTGTTCCAAGTCAGGAATGAGCATCAGTGCTTTAATGAATTAGCTGAGAGTTTTTAGCAGTCTGCCAGCCCAGGCGTTGGTGGAAGCTGCTCCCTGTAGAGCATCACCTTCACAGGGACCCCCTTGTTCGTCACTTGGGTCTTCAGTGTGTGAGATTTGCTGTGATTTAATGGCTTAGTACAGCTTTAGCTGGTACACACCAGCACGTTAAGCTGCAGCCACTCCATCCTGCAGACAAAAGGCAGAGCTTCACCTTCCATGGCTTCTCTACAAGGTTCTTCTACTTTCTTCTTCCCCACGTTTTCCAGAAACTTGTATTTAATGTCTGACTTCTTGCAGCAGCACAAAAAAAGGGAGAGAGTTTCCCCATGCAAGGGACAAAATGCTTCCTGCTTGGCTGGTAAAACACTCTCTGGTCTTTTATTAAGTGTGATGTGCAAGTTTTATTTTGCAGTGTTTGTCCCCTGGGGTGAGGAGGAGGCTTGGGGAGGGGGTTTGGTAAATGCAGGGTCTGGTTCAGGGGCATGGTAAAGGCATCCAGGTACTCGGTGCTTTTCTTTTGGGAGCTGTTTCCAAGGAGTTTGCAGTTGATGCCTGGTATTTCACTCTTTTTTTTGCATGCCCTGGAGCAGTGGTACCCGGTTGGAGGGGGATGATGGTGTGGGGGGGACCCACTGCCCTCCCATTAATTTCACATATTTTTATATTTATTTTAATATTTGTAGAGAATGGCAGAAGTGCTGGCTGCAGTTCTCCCTCCGGCCCTGGTGTCAGAGCACTGGATCCATGCACTGGGACCATGGCTGATGGGAGATGCTCCGATTGGGGTGGTCCCACCTGCTTCAGGTGGGGCAGTGCCTGATGCTGCTGTGCTTGGTTCTGCTAGAAATCCTAGAATCATAGAATCTTCTAGGTTGGAAGGGACCTTTAAGATCATCTAGTTCAACCATGAACCTCACTCTAATAAAAAAACAAAAGAAAACTATACAAAAGAACCCCCCACATCACTAAACCATGTCCCCCAGCACTATGTCAACCTGTCTTTTGAAAACCTCCAGGGATGGTGCCTCAACCCCTTCCCTGGGCAGCCCATTCCAAGGCTTAATAACCCTTTCAGTGTCAAAATTTTTCCTAATATCCAATCTGAACCTCCTCTGGCGCAACTTTCCTCTTGTCCCATCACCTGTGACTTGGGAGAAGAGACAGATCCCCGCGTCTCTACACTCTCCTTTCAGGTAGTTGCAGAGAATGATAAGGTCTCCCTCAGCCTCCTTTTCTCTCGGCAAAACAATCCCAGCTCCTTCAGCCTCTCCTCATAAAGCTTGCTCTCCAGACCCCTCACCAGCTTCCTTGCCCTTCTCTGGACCCGCTCCAGCACCTCATCTTCCAGCAGCTTGTTCATTCCTTTGACACCTTGCTGGAGGGTGGCCGTGGGCATCTGTCGCTTATTTGTGATTTTTTTTTTATTATTTTTTTAACTTTATTTTTTTCCAACCCCTTCCAAGTGTTGTTCATTCATCGCTTGGAAAAGACTACTCAGGAGAGGTGTGGGCCATCAGCTGGCTCCTGCAGCCCTTCCCATCCCTGCTGGGAATAGCTGGGTTGTGGCATCAGGTCAGATGGTGCAGAGCTTGGGCTGGTGGCTCCTCTTGGAGCTCCCAGTTTGTGATGGGAACTCCTGGGATCCAGTGCAGGCCAAATAACAAAGCATCTGGCTGCTCCCGGGAGATGGACGAGCATCCCCTGGAGCAGCGGTACCCGGTTGGAGGGGGAGGATGGTGTGGGGGGGACCCACTGCCCTCCCAGAGCAGTGAGGGGAGATCAGGACCCTCAGGCAATATCCTGCTTCGAGGCGTTGGTGAGATTCAATCATGGATGTCGTCGTCTTAAAAAAATATATATATATATATCTTTTTCTCTTTGTTGGGGTGTGGAAAGGGAGCTGTGCAGGAAGCAATAAACGTGGTTTAAAATACAAGGTTTAACCGATTAATTCCAATGCATTTGTGACAGTTATTGATCAAAGGTAACATTTATAACCAGGGACTGCATTGTCAAGGTTAGATCTTGCTCAAGAAATAGCCTTTGATAAGCGGAGCTATCGATTGCAGATTCCAGCAGCCCAGTCCCTGAAGAGGCCAGTGCTCGTTCCCTCAGGCAGCGCCGGGGTGGGAGGAGGAAGAGGGAGCTGAGCCTTCCTCCCGGGAGCTGAGCATCCCCAGGAGCCGTCTGTGGGGTGGCTGATCCCTTCCTCCCATGGCTGTGAGGTTCAAGGGGGGCTCTCGACCCCTTCGGTGCTCTAAGGCAGTTAATTAATGGGTGAATTTCATAGTACCTGAATGTGGAATTTAATTGTGTTGCGTTCAAGCCATGTTGATGGCTTGGGCAACTGGTTAACATTTTGGCCTCCCCCTGTGGGTGTCTGTCCCTGGGGTTGAGCTATGGATGTCCCTGCAGAGCTGGGTGTCCACAGTGGGGACTGTCCCCCTGCCCAGGCTGGGTTTCATGGGGCATTCCCCCCAAAAAAACAGGTTTGCCTCTGTTCCTACAGTGTCTCAATCCGGTGATTCAAGGCACAGGCTCGTGACTAAATGTGAGAGGTGTGAATTTTAGTGCTCAGCTCCTGTCCTCCCTCTGCTGAAGGTGGATGAGCCACTGTCCCAAAATGCTCACCGTGGACTTCATCGCTCCCCCTCTCCTCTGTCCCATCCCTCTCCAGGCTGTGGGGCTGCTGGGATCTGTGGGAGCCTGATGAATTATTTTTTTTTATGGCAAGGGCTCCTGTCCTCCCTTTGCTGAAGGTGGATGAGCCACTGTCCCCAAATGCTCGTCGTGGACCTCATCACTCCCTCTCTCCTCTGTCCCATCCCTCTCCAGGCTGCAGAGCCGCTGGGATCTGTGGGAGCCTGATGAATTATTTTTTTTTATGGCAAGGTAATCCCAAGGCAGGGTCCCCTGTGTATGGATGTCCCTGCAGAGCTGGGTGTCCACAGTGGGGACTGTCCCCCTGCCCAGGCTGGGTTTCATGGGGCATTCCCCCCAAAAAAACAGGTTTGCCTCTGTTCCTACAGTGTCTCAATCCGGTGATTCAAGGCACAGGCTCGTGACTAAATGTGAGAGGTGTGAATTTTAGTGCTCAGCTCCTGTCCTCCCTCTGCTGAAGGTGGATGAGCCACTGTCCCAAAATGCTCACCGTGGACTTCATCGCTCCCCCTCTCCTCTGTCCCATCCCTCTCCAGGCTGTGGGGCTGCTGGGATCTGTGGGAGCCTGATGAATTATTTTTTTTTATGGCAAGGTAATCCCAAGGCAGGGTCCCCTGTGTGAATGAACGACCTTCAGAATCTCCTTGGCCTCTGGAAGGGCTTGTTTTGTGTTTGGCGAAGGCCTCGCTTCAGGGATGGTGGGTGCTCAAGGCCTTTGAGATGCTTTTATTGCCGCTTGTCCCTGACCCCATCCTTTCCTGATTAAATACGAAAGAGATCCCGTAATTGCTGTCTTGGGTAGTGGGGAAAAATGCTTCTCAGGGACAAATGCTTCTCTAGCCGGATGGTTTTCCTCAGCCTTGAAGCTCAGGGGGCGTGTGGGAGATGGGTTGCTTTGAAACCGGGTTGGATTCACCCCCTGATGAGCTTGTGACAGAGCTGGGAACGGGTCCTGGCTGCCCTCAGGAGTGCTCTTGAGTCTTGCCCGCAAGGTACCGTGATGCACTCAGTTCCACCATGTGTTATTTCGCGTGGGCTGTTGGTTTCCAGGGACCTCTGATCACACCCTAGATCTTCAGGGTGTCACTAGGCATCTCAGACCTTCACTGCTGCAAGACTTGGGTGGAGTTTGATTTAATAAAAATAAATAGGTCTGTTCTTTTTGTTTTCCCCAACTCCCTGAGCGTAGCAGGAGGTGTGTGGTGTGATGGGGAGGTGTCAGGCTGGAGCTCAGGCTGGGCTCTGCCCTCCCAGCACTGTGTTTGCAGGTTGCCTTGGAAATCCAGGCTGGAGCAGCCTGGGACACGTGGGCTGTGCAGACACTGGGGGTGTCTTGGAGCTCCGTGGGCTTTGAACCCCGCTTGGCGAAGGCAGCCCGAGGGGCTGGTGGAGGAGGCAGCGTGGGCGGCAGCTTCAGTCAGGATAAAAGAGTGTTTGGTTGCTTTGGAGGGAGGAAGGAGAACATCTACGTGCCTGGCTGCGTGGGAACCTGCTGTACATGTGTTGGAGCCCAAGAGCAGGCAGGCACCTCGGATGCTTGTTTTAGGGTAGTCATACCTCAGAATAAGCAAGAGATATTGCTCTAATGAGCTGTCAGCGTCGCAGCCGCGTATTTCCTCCTCCTCCCCCCCCCCGCCAGCCCGTAGCAACGTGATCTGAGCAAGCAGTAATAAAAAAAACAAAAAAAATAAAAAAATAAAGAGAAGCGCCTTCAGCCTTGACGTAAGGAACGATTGTTTGAATGCCTTAAGGTAGCAGGGACGGGCAGGGCAGCGTAAATGGGGCGATGTGGCTTGCGTGGATGGCACTGGAAATTTAAAATTAAATGAGCTAGGAAAAAAACCTGATCTTAGGTGTTTAACTACTGCAAAAGTGCAGGGAGCAGAGAGGGCTTGGGGAAAAAAAGCAGCGAGAGCCTGGAACAGTCTGGGAAGACAACAACTGGTACTGGGAAGAGATGACCACTCAGCCAGACCCCTGTCTAGCCCTCCAGAGCCCATGGGATGAGTTTTTCTAGGCGAAGGGCAGGTACCCTATTGATGCTCAGTGTCCAGAGCCTGGGCAGCATCCAGGAGCTGACCTGGGGATATGGCAACATGTAATTTTGTGCTGTCTCTGGTGGGTTTCATAAATTGTGCCAGCACCGTGGGTGTGAGGAGCCTGGCAGGAGGCAGGGCTGCCCTGCTGTGCTCTCTAGCCTTGATGATGACCTGGCTGGGACTGTTGCCCCTCAGATGCCTCTCCACGGTCTGCTTCTCGCTGCAAAGAGGTTCCCCAGGGTTTCATTCCCCCCTTCTTTTCCACAAAATGAGATCTGATTTTTCTGGGTTATTTATTATATGAGTGCTGGTTTTGTGTGCCACTTGTGAGTCTTTGCAAGGACTGTGAAGCCCTACGTTTAGGATGATGCAGGGTGAAAATAATGCATACAGGGGCTTAAGTTGTATTCAAGTTTTGACCGCTTTTTTTCTTTTGCCTGTGCCAAGAGATGGTGGGTTTCTGGAGCAGTGGGAGAAATTCAGTCTCCCTGACCAGGCAGCCTGTACTTGAGATGCGCTTCAGGTAAACGGTCTGAAACTGGTGCTGGTCCTTCTTCATCTGTACTAGATTCTGGTATTGGTGCCCCCAGCTGAGTACTGCATGTTTGCTTTTCCATTTAAACCTTATTTTGTGAGCTTCCCCATCCCCACCATTCTGCCTTCTGTCCTGGAACAGACAGGGATCTGAGCTGAGGAGCAAACCATCAGCGAAAAGCATCCACTTAAAGCTCACGGGAGGGAAGGAGAATCACTTTACTGCTTTATTCATTTGAAAACTCCGTTTAGGCTCCCATGGAGGCCCTGTCTGGGCACCTGGAGCCAGGTAAAAGGAACTGGAAGAAATGTGAAGTCAGCCAGGTAAAAGGAACTGGAAGAAATGTGAAGTCATACTCGTCCTTGGATCACGTGTGGGCAAAAAGCCCCAGGTACCCTGCAGCCCTAGGGAGGGGCTGGCTGTGATTATCTCCTTTTACAGGTGGGGAAACAGCTCTGGATCTCACCCACGGTCACAGAGCACACATTATGGAAATAAGCCCCACTCTAGTGCTTTATTCACTATATATCTCTTCCTCTAGTATGCTGTTGCACTGGTATTAAATCTTAATTAAAAGAAGCTTCAAACTTGCCAATTAGTAAAATGAAAGGATTTGTAAGCCCCCAGTTTTCTTTCACAACTCTGCTGCCGTTCGTTAGAATTTTTCTCCTTCATTTCCTTTAGATAGCAAAAGTAATTGGGGTGACTTTGGTTTCTTTCCAGTTGGTTTCTTGGTACAGCTATGTATTTAAGCAAGAGCTAAATCAGTAGGATGCAAGTACCTGTGATGAATGACAGGTTAGATTAAAAATTACCTAATGGTTTCTTCTGGCTTTAATCTCTCTGAACTAAATTTGTCTGAAGTTAATAGGATGGTTTGCCAAATAAAGCCCTACGTGACTCTTCCTTTTTTTTTTTTCCCCTCCCCTTAAGAGTCCCTTTAAATGTTTATATCAATTAGTTTTGTAAAAGCATTTTACCAAGACTGAATCTAAATGCGTGGCGCTGTGCCCTTTCCAAGTGTCGTGTGCAGGAAGAGCATTAACCCCTTCTTGGGAGAACTGACATATTCTTAACGTATGGAAAACCTCCCATAAATGCAAGGCAGCCTTTTAGCCTTTAAAAGCTGAATAGTACATAGTAAGCAGCACGACCAGGTTTTCTTCTTTGTCTTCCTTACACGTAGGTAGGTGCTAGGTGGTTTTGTTCTTTTTTTGTGTGGTTTTTTTTTTTTTTTTCCTCTGTGCTCATTCATTCCTCCAGCACTGCTGGCAGCCCCGATAAATCACTCTGATGTTCATTCCTCCAGCGCTGCTGGCAGCCCCGATAAATCACTCTGATGTCAATGGAAAAAATTGGTGTCTAAGCACGAGCCACGTCGCAGCCCACGTCTCCAGTGCATAACGACGTATTGGCTCGGGCTATATCACACGAGTAGCTCAGACACCCTTTGTGGAAAGCTGGTTTGTCATGGGTCTTGCAGAACTTGCTGGGTACTGGTTCATACTGGTTCCTACTGGTTCCTACTGGGTAGTGCATCAAAATTACCCGGGCAAGGGCTTGCATCCCTGGCAGTGCGTGGCTCTAGGCTAAAGGTTTTAACACATAGGGTGTCTATTTCTGCTTTATGTTGCGTTATCCCAGTTTATACCAGTATCTGTAGCACCTGGCTGGCTGTTTCCAAGCATCCAGTGGTAACAGTGGGGCACAGAGATGCTCAGGTCTTGTTTCAAATCTTCATCTCCAGCTGCTGGATGTGCACTGGCCGCCCTCTGTATTGGTGGTGTGTTGTGTGGTGACTCTCGCGTTGCTTATGAAATTTGGAAAAAAAAAGCTTTTTTCTTTTTTTTTTAATTTTTATTTTCCTCCTCATGTGTGCTGTGTGCTTAAAGTGGAATGAGCATTAGTTGAGTGACTTAACGGATGCTTGGAAAAAATACCGCCAGCTCCCTAATTCAGAGAGGTGCTTTACATGAGTCTTCTCTTGCAAACGTGCCCGCAGTTGATGTTTCTTTGAAGAGCCTGTGATGACTCTTTATCTCTAGATGGTTGAAGCACATTCCGCTCCGCCTGGATGTCAGCGGCGTGCGGCACTTCATTTTTCAAAGAGAATTTGTTAACACAAGTGTAGCCTGAGAGATGAAAGGATCCACGTTGAGCTTCGTTTGAGGCGGGCAGACACCAGACAGGAAAAGAAGGATCTCGAGAGGCATTCTCTGGTCAGTGGTGGCAGAGAAGCCTTTCTCCAAGTGAGAAAGAGCTTTCTCTTGCTGTATCTAAGACGTAAGATGAGGAGATGGACTGGGAAAACAGGGTGGGCAGCTCCACCTTGACAGCCACCGCTGTCCAGAGCACCCCTTGGTTTTTCTGCTCCCAACTGGGGGTTGCTGTGCTGCAGCCCGTGGTGTTCAGCCCCTGTCTGTCTCCGTGGAGGAGCTCTGCTGAGCAGCGGAAGGTTTCACCGAATAGTGAAAAGTGACAGCTGAACATGGAAACGGAGATATTAAACACGGCATCTCCCTCTGGGCTGTGGATGAGCTTGTCTGTCCTTTCCCATCCACGCTGATGGGCTCTTCTTCCTCCCAGCCAGCTCTCCTGGTGTGAGTCCTCTTTTGGGGCTTTTTATTTTTTTCAATCAAGCAAACTCAATGCATCCTGGCAATTGCAGGGGCTGCCAGGGCACCGGCCCTCTCCCAAGAGCAAATTAAGACTATAATCCTGGCCAAGACCTGGTAAATTAGGAAGCAGAAGTGGCAGACATGAGCCGTGGTACTTTGCAAGCAAATACTGGGTGGGATGGATCCCTTAGTGAAGTGCTAGAGTTTGGGCAGTGGGATGGAGAGAGCTCTGGAGCTGTCACCTTGGTGCCAGGATATGAAGAAGGTGGCTGAGGGCCCCTTGCCCATCTTTCCTCCTTTGTAGGAGCATGGCCCCATCCCTGGAGCACTTTAGCACCCTCCAGCAGCCCTTCATGCTGCTTTAAAAAAAAAAAATATATATATTTTTCTACTACTATCAGCATATAACCAATAAGATGGCATGTATAACAAAGTGAAACCAGCCCTGGGAGGGCACAGAGAGGGTACGATTCAGTCCCAGGGGCACCTTTGTTCTCTGTTGGGCAGAAATATTGTCAGCTCAGGCCAAGCAGAGCTCTCCGGGGAGCAGGATGCTGTTGGGATGTATCGATCTCCGGGCTGAACTCAGCACGTCCCTCCCCTGCTCGCTTGGTGCTGTGACAGCAATAATAATCATAATTCCTGTGTTACTGCAGTGCCTTCACTGAAACGGTACCCAGAAAGGAGAATGGCTTCTAGAGGAGACTCTTTGACCTGGGCTGGTTTCAGCTTGTGGTCCCTGAAGGCTGTGGATTGCTGTGAAACCAAATCAGAAAAGCTTAAACTCACTGGCTGGGGACTTGGCCCACCTCTGCGCTTGAAAATCATTTACCAAACAGAGCCACTTGCCCCAGAGTAATTAAAATGAATGTGCTTGGGGTGCGGAGAGAGGTTTGGAGCTCCTGGCTTATCTGTCCCTCTCCCAGTGAGGATGCCCAGCCCTGCTCTGTGTAAAACTTGGCTAAGAGAGTAATTAAAATGATTGTGCTTGGGGCACGGAGAGAGGTTTGGAGCTCCTGGCTTATCTGTCCCTCTCCCAGTGAGGATGCCCAGCCCTGCTCTGTGTAAAACTTGGCTAAGAGAAAGTTGGTCACCAAAGAAGCCAGTGACGAAGAGCACACTTCATGATTGGAGTTGGGAGACAATTCATATCTTCAGGTGGATTCTGACGAAGAGCACACTTCGTGATTTGGAATTGGGAGACAATTCATATCTTCAGGTGGATTTTCTTTTTTCCCCTCTTTTTGGGCTTTGTGGCATCTAACCCAGTTGCCAGCCCTCCTTGTTACCCTGAGGCTCGCAGGTATCCTGGGTTGTAGCAGAGAGCCCATTCTAACAAAACTTCAGGGACCAGAACCTGCAGGTGTCCCGGCCGTGCTGGGATCTGATCTGTGGGATGGCACGTGTTAGAGACCAGCTGGGTGGGAGCTGGACCCGAGCTTTGGTTTTGGCATTTGCCATGGCCCATGGTGTTTGTGAAATGATGCAGCCCCACGAGCTCTCCTGCCAACCTGCGCCGGGGCAGCAGCTCCTGTGCTGTCTCTGATATTTATCTTTTTCTTCTCTTTCCCCTTTCCCTTATGTTCTGTGGGTTTTTTTTCCTTTTGCTTAATGTTTATTTCAGAATTTGGACATCAGGCTGGCTGACAAACTCTGCGAATGTCACCGATGCTGGGTGTTTTAGGGGACGAGTCTGTCCCTGTGGCAGCTCCCAAAAGTCCAGCTCTGCTCAGTGAAAGGGACAGGGGACCGCTGGCTTCCCCTGGGAGAAAGACACCTTCACTGCTCTGGTTTGTCACTGCCTTCGTTAGAACAAGCCATGTCCGAGTCCAGCGTGGCTCTCTAGGCTCCTCCTCGTGTCGGTACAGATGGTGGGGCTGGTTTCAGCATATGCCTTCTCCGGAATGCAGGAATTTTTCCATGCATCTTCCTGGAGAGCCAGGACCAGGCTGGGGGGGTGATGCTGTACCTCACAGCAAGCAATGGGAATTTTTCCATGCATCTTTCTGGAGAGCCAGGACCAGGCTCAGGGGGGTGATGCTGTACCTCACAGCAAGCAAAAAAAAAGTCAGCATCCCTCCAGTGTGAGCTTCCCGGTGGTGTTTCAGGTGATGCTGTGGCTGGTGGCCCCATGTCCTTGTTTCTGGCCGAGGCTGGGTTCAGCCCCAGGGCAGGAGCTCGGCTGGGATGTTCTGGAGCCACCTTCATGTGCAATCACCATCCTGCCTTCCTCTGCTTCCAGCCGGGGCAGGAGCGTGGGGCCTCGCTCCTCCTTTTCTGGGCTGTGAACTGCAGTCCTTGGTATGCAGGGAGGAGCTGGGAGGAGTGGGAAAAGCTGCCTCTGGCAGGAGAGAGGCTTTTGTTGCACCCTCTGAAATGTCACGTTGGCGAAACCGCCGCGGGCGATGGCGGCGTTGGAGTGATTTGGTGGACGTTTGTAGCCAGAGTCCATCTCTCCCCCCAGGAACCAGACATCACGTGGCTCCCGCCTCGCGCTGGAAGCTGTCACTGTCGCTAATGTGACACAGCAGAGAGGAGATGCTGCTTCTCATTAGCATCAGGGGGTAAAGGGCATCCTCCGGAGGATTCGGTGCCGCGGCTGCTGCATCGTTAGCACAGGTGGCCAGCAGCAGCTCTTGGCCTTTCATTTGCTTTATATCCTCTAATCTTATAAGAGATCTGGATTCTTGGAATAATTGTTGGTAATGGCTAATGAGGAGTTCTCAGGCACGCGATTGCAGCATCCTTTATCCGCCTGGCAGACTCGCAGCGGTTTTTATTTGTGTTTTGCCAGCACCTGCTCACCTTGACCCGTGCTGCCTGGGGTGATGGACGAGCGCAGAGTGTGTCCTCGAGTTTAATAACTTAAAGGCTCCAAGGGCTCAGACTCTCATGTATATCGATATTTCTTTTTTCCTTAATTAGCATTTACAACGATTCCTCCCAAGCGCCTGCTCTTAAGACAGGCTCGCCGGGAAGCTGCCGTGTTTTGTTAGCCCTGGGGTGTGATTTTAAGCAAATGGCTGGTTAAAGCTGCTCCACAAGGAGAGGAGGCTGATGGCTCTTTCCTTCCTTCCTACCTTCCTTCCTTTCTCTTCCCTAGAAATTGGCAGCTGAATGCCAGAGCGCCGGCTACCCGGGGACCCTCATCCCGTACAAGTGTGACCTCTCCAACGAAGAGGAGATCCTGTCCATGTTCTCCGCCATCAAGACCCTTCATCAAGGAGTTGACGTCTGCATCAACAACGCGGGGCTGGCTCGCCCCGAGCCCCTGCTCTCGGGGAAGACAGAGGGCTGGCGGACGATGATAGATGTGAGTAGAGCCACCAGGAGGGCAGGAACTGTGCTGGGTTTTTATTTCCTCTGGCCACCAGCACTATTGTCCCCTTCTCCTTATTTCACAGAGCTGAGGACCTGCTTCCCATCTGGCTCTGACATGGCCAGGGTTTGCTGACGGGGAAGGGGAAAGACGTCATGTGGTGCTGAGCCACGTGCCTTCTCCTTGAACTATGAAAACATTCAATACCTTCAGCAGCATTTTTCCCTTAGCTCAATGGCTTTCTAAAGGGTGATGAGCCTTGTTGTGTTTGGTTTTTTTCTTCAATAAAATAGGAAATTGAACGCGAAGCACTGGCTTTTGTAGCTAATCCTGTTAGTTGTAGCAGCGGGTTGTAAAATGGGCAGATTCTTTTTGGCTTAAAGAGCTGTAATGCTTTTTGTCTTTATAGTGTAATTTTCTGCCCATAATCTGGTTAATGCCAGATGCGAACGAGGCAATTTCAGAGGCCAAACTGGGAGCTTGTGCGAATGGTCCATGCCATGCACTAGCAGCACTTCTCCCTGTGTGTTGCTCGCCCGAGGTGCTCTTCTGCCTCTTTTGGGACTTTTCCATCTCTTGTCATTATGCGATAGCCCTTTTCTGCCACAGCTGTGGGACCCCGGGCCAGTTTGCAAGCCCTTTCCATGCTCCTTTTGTACTGCCCTTCCTGCAGCTCCGGCCGGTGAGATGCTGAAACAGGAGTTTTTCACGAAGGTGATTTTCCCCTCTTTTAGTACCTAATTTGGGTGTGAAAGCGTCATCCCCAGGTAACAGGAGTCAAACTCGTGGCTTTGAGTAAACCTCGCAGCACCTCCTGCAGCTTGTGAGAGCTTGTCCTAGTGATGGGAAAGATGTGTCTCTTTGAGAAGCTGCTTGAAGCTGGAGGCTCAGGGCCACTACACCCGACAGCGGAGTCAGCCGGGATCTGATTCAGGGGCTGTGTAAAAGCAAAAGAGAGGCACACGGAGGCCTCAGACTCCTGCTGCCAGGGCAAGAGCTGCCATATCCTGGCTAATTAAGTTCTTGTTAGGATTTTGGCTGGTCTGCTGGCTGCTGTGACTGCAGCCAAAGCAAGCTCAGCTCGGCTTTGTCTGCCCGGCCGGGCTTTTGTGGGTTGCCCAGCCTGGGTCACTGCACAGCCGCATCGCCCCGTCCTCGGTTGCCATGGAGTCTTTAAAGAAAATTAAGTGAAGTGTAGCTGAGGCTGAGTTGGTGTAAAGCAGGGCAGTTCCCAGCGTTGTCTGGCTGCAAGCCTGGCCCCGTGGGTCGCCTGCTCCTTGTAGACTCCTTGTCCTGGTCGCTGCCGTCGCATCTTGTGTAGATGCCTCTGTGGATGCTGCGTGTCCCTTGTGCTCATTTCTCTTTGTTCTCCTGACCTTTTGTTCTTTGTAAGGTGGGGAGACTGGGCTGGGGGGGACACGCATGGCTTTTGCCAGCTGAAGGCCCTTCCCCTCTCCATGCTCCCTTCCCTGACTGCTCAGGTGGGAATGCTCCCTTTGTCCCACCTTCCACTAGTTTTAGGGAGCAAGATTTTGCAACGAGGATTGTCCTGTATGAGACAGTCCCGTGTTGGTCTTTACAGTGGCCTGATGTGGGGTTTGTGAGGTCCCTCTCCTTGCAGGTGCTGCTGTGGGCACCCTTTGTGGTGATGGATGGCTTCCAGATTTTGGAACGAGGATTATTCTGTATGAGACAGTCCCGTGTTGGTCTTTACAGTGGCCTGATGTGGGGTTTGTGAGGTCCCTCTCCTTGCAGGTGCTGCTGTGGGCACCCTTTGTGGTGATGGATGGGGTGGGAGAAGAGGCAAAGGGGTGACTCCACAAGGGCAGTGTCAGGAAACCTGTCAGGCTGGGGGAATATTTTATTCCCAGAGGTGATCTGTAGGGCTTTATCTGCTCTCATTTGCTTGGCAAAAATGCTGTTGTAGCACTGAGACACCCAAGCTTTCTTCATATGCTGGCAGATTTTTTTTCCTCCTGCCAGCTCCCCAGCAGCTGCTGGGTTTGCTCTTGGCTTGTGTGTAATTATCTGATTAACACTTGGACCTTTAGTGTGAAGGTGAAGCCCTGGGACCCTCCAGAACCAAATCCTTCAGCCTCAGCAGCCTGAGAAGTCTGGGTTTTGCTTTTTAGCCTGTTGGTAAGTGGTGGAAATAGCTCTGGCTTTTTCCTTTTGCTGTGTCTCCCTAGTTTTGTGCTTGGAAATGTCTCTCTCCGAGCCGTGCAGCGGGGTTTGGGGAGGGATGTGCAGTGACAGCTCTCCCCGCCGCGGCACACCAGCCCCAGGGAAACACTGGCAGGGCCCATTTCTCCTGCATGCTCTGGAGCTCTCGGAGGGTCAGGACGGGGGAAGGTTGCCAGCGCCTTTCACGGGCCACTGGGCTTTGCAGAGCTGAGCGGGAGCTTCTTCCAAAGGTCCCTTGGAGGGAGGTGTTAGCGGGCAGCGCGGTTTGAGAGATGCCGTCGGAGAGTTTCAGGGTACTTCTGGGCTGCACGGCGGGAGAAGTTTCTAAACAGCCATCCATCTATCGATTTAGGAGGCATTAAGGCCTTAAATTAAAGGCACTTTTTTCTTTTTGGTAAATTGATTTTTGTTTCCATGCATTTTTTATGAGCTCTGAGGCTCCCCTCTCCTCCCAGGCTCTCCTCTCGGTATACGTAGCCCATGAAATTTCTTGCTATACATCTAATAGTCAAAAATCATCTTACCATTTACTTATTCCTCCTCTTTTTTTTTTTTTTTTTTTTTAACGTTCTGGCTCCTTATTGTCTGATATCTGTTCTGCATCTCCCTGGGCTGCAGGAATCTCACTTTAGGAATTGCATCTCCATGGCTTTGCAGCAGCGCAGAGCCCAGCCGCCGCCAGCCGGAGAATTCGGTGGGTGCGAGGGAGGGAGCCCCTCATCTTTGGGTTCACAGCTTCCCCCTGTTTCTCCGTGCTTGTTTGTGAGGTTGTGTTTGACACGAGGCTGGAGCAAAGTCCTCCAGCCATTCCCCCCTGTCTGCAGGGGAGTAGCCGGGGCTGGGTGCTGTGTACACACTGGGATTTGAACAGCTCCTTCACGTTTTACCCACTGACCTTTAAAGCCAGGAATTCAAGCTGAACTTTCCATTTGCACTGTTCAGGGCACAAAGGACTGGCTGCAGCACACATCCTCTCCCTCCTCTAGACATTAAATGCATTTGATTCTTCTTGGCATTATTCATTGACCGGAGAGGCTCTGTTCTTCTTGCTTTTTTTTTTTTTTTTTTTAATACCATCTGTGCAGAGACATGTTTTCTCTAACCTGTGTTTTCACACGTGCTTAGGAGCCGGGGTACTCGTTTGGATGCCTTAGAAAAGGCTGATTCTGGGAAGCGAAATGCTCAGCACTTCCAGGAACAGGATCTTTTGTGTTCTCCCAACCTGGCAATTGGAACTCATTAATTACTAGAAAATGTGCCTTGGTTGTTTCTGTTGCATTAGCACACACACAGGCGGCGGTCACAGACCCACTGCCCTGCAACGGCGGAGCGCAGATGTGCCGGCTCTCTTTGCTAAGGGACCTTTGAACCTCTTGTTCTTAAAATAGGAGCAAGGCTGAAAAATGTCTTGCCCTGGATATTTGTAACAACAAGCCTTTCGATTGTTCCTCTGAGTGATGCAGCCTTAAGACTCGCTCATTTTCCAGGCGTGTTTTCAGGCTCCTGAGCGCCCGTTCCACGTTTCGCAATGGGATTTCACCCCAAAAATCCTGTGGGTGCTGTCGAGAGAAGGCAGGGAGGCAATCCCAGCTCAGCTGCCTTCCAGCCAGTTGTTTTGTTGCACCAGTCTGTCATATCGTACAGGCTCTGGACTTTCCCATGTGGCTGTTGATTAGTATCTTTGCTTTGCCAGTAGTTGTCAAAATGTTGTAATTCTACCCACGCAAGGAAGCGTCGCCCAGCGTGAGTCACAGCCTTGGAGCAGGGCTCAGGCTTTAGGCTGATGTTACCCTCTAGTGGCCTTCAGAGATGGAGTGGAGCTGGGGAGCGACTGCACCAAAGACCTGGTGGCTTCAGGGTGTCCTGGTGCAGGGAGGAAAGTGGGGATGTTGTTTGTCATGAAGGCTTTTTATATTAACAGTTGTCAAATCTCTATCTGAAAGGACTTGGTTAATAGATGAGTCTGGAGCGGGTTACTCCTCCTTTCCTTGACTTTCTTACTAGGAAATCCAGAAGCCCTGCCTGCTCCGGGCTTTGCTCCTGTGCTGAGGTGGTTGTACAGTCCCAATTCTGCTGATACATCTGCCAACTTTCTTCCTGGTGCAGCCGAGGTAAATCTTCAACCTGGTGCCAGGGAATTTATCTCCGTAGTTCCAGCTATGATGACTGAGGTATCTGGCAGTGACTGTGTGCTCAACCAAAGTGCACTTGGGTGAGGATGGTGACTCTGCTTGTTGTGTTGCTTGGGTGCTCCAAGATCAGCTACTCATGCTGGTTATCTATCGCCAAGACAAAAACCCGTAACGTGGCCTCTAGTAATGAATAGAAATAACCGAGACAAAA
Organism: Calidris pugnax; assembly: GCF_001431845.1. Classification (NCBI taxonomy): domain Eukaryota; kingdom Metazoa; phylum Chordata; class Aves; order Charadriiformes; family Scolopacidae; genus Calidris; species Calidris pugnax. The sequence continues at coordinate 992,429 of NW_015090764.1, forward strand.
TCAGTGACCAGAAGATTCTTCAGCTGCCCCTGCTCCTCCTTTGTGTGCTGCTCAGTAATTACATCTCTCAAACCCATCCCTTTCTGCCTCTTATTTTCTGGTCTCCGAACTAATGTTCCTTTCTTGCATGTCCTTTTGTGCCAGCAAGACCCAGTCAGCCTCCCCCATTCTTGTTTATGAGTTCCTCGGGGGTGATAACCAGCCCTCTCGTGTATCCTTCACTCCCTGTCCCCGTGGCCTTGTTCCTGCTGCTCCTCCCATTTATAGTTGCACCTGACTTCTGATTCATCAGAAATTTATTTCTTCCTGGATATTTAGCGGTGTTTTTAGGCTTGTCCAGCCTGCTCATGTAGTTCCCAAGGTCACATGCCATTAGGTAGGACCTGTCACTGAACGGTCCTCGAAACGGTTACGTCCTTTCTAGGGGGTTTCACAAACGGTTTTCTACCTTTCAGCCACTTTTTTCCAGATCTAAACCGGTATAAACTTGAGCAATGAGCACTTGTTGCAGAGATGGCTTGCTCATCAGTGTTGCACACACCTCCGGGTGCTTTGTGTTCCAGCTGGGGTGATTTCTGTATCTCCGTCTTCCTGGAAACTTTGACTCTGTGTTTTATGGTCAGCAAATGCTCGAGGCGTCTTGCCGGTGGCACATGGCAGAGGGACAGCTGAGTTTAACCGAGCCACACCGTGCTGGGAAGTGCTGGTCCAAAGAGCAAGAGCCTGGAGAGCTCTGAATCCTGTGCTAAAGGACTGGATAAATTGCAGTGTCTCTTCTTCTTTGGTTTACCCGGTGTGGGCTGAGGAGAATGGCAGCAGATAGTGTGACAGATTGGTGGCTTTCGTATCTCCAGGGTTACTTGCCCACTCTGGCCCTCCCCATGGCACGATGTGGTCTTTGCCTTCATTTGTGCCCGGGGAGCTCTTTGCTGGCCTGTTTGCAGTGCCTCTGAGCGCCTGGCGCTCTGACAGGCAATATCGGGGGATTTCCTCGTTAACTACCTGACCTAATTACCTGCTGCTGGTGTCCTATCAGCTGCCCAAACACCAGCGTGCTCAGCGCTGTACGAAACAAACAGCTTTGTCTCCTGGACAGAGCGGGGACCGTGGGGAGGTGGATTTGTTCTCCTTTCCTTTGCACCCTACCCTCACCCTTGCCCATAAAACAATTAAATCTATTTATTTCTGGCAGAAGCTGAGGGTGTCTCACTAAATTGAGTTTCTGTGCCTCTGTAACCCCTTGTCACTGCAGCCCTGAGCTTGGTCACAGCGGGATGTGCGGGATGCGAATGTGCATTTCCCTCTGTTGGCGTTTGCAGGAATTGCTGTGATTTTGGGACTGGGACCTCCACCCACAGCTTTGGGAGTGTGGGGGGCAAGGCAAGGGGTGCCAGGCAGGCCTGTGGGTCTCAGGTTCTTCTTTTCTCTTCCCTCAGGTCAACGTGATGGCTGTGAGCATCTGCACCCGAGAGGCCTACCAGTCCATGAAAGAGAGAAACATCGATGATGGGCATATTATTAACATTAACAGGTATGGGGAGGCAAGGGGGGGAATGGGGGATCAGCCACGTGTGGTTCCTCTTCCCTGCCTCGCAGAGAGGATTTAAGCACTGGAGCTTTAACCTTGGAGTAGGCTGATGGTGCCCAAGGAGGGGTTTCCCAAGGATTGTCATGGTTGATTTCTTTCAAACCACTTTTTTTAACCTGCTGGTTTAAATGCCAGAAAGACTCAACCAGGGAGAAAAGGACAATGCCAACCACTTGTGATGGTGTAAGGTTGAAGATCCAACCTAAACCATTCTAGTACTCTATGACTGAAACTTCTTGACCAGTTCCAGAAAAACAGCCATGTCCAGAGGGGCCTCTGGTGATCCACATTTCCCACGGGAGAGGGGAATTCCTCACGTAGCCACCGTGTCAGTGTCTCTTGCTGTGTTCATTACAGGGTTTGAATATCCTGTTGGTTCCTCCCTGGGACTCTCATAGAATCATAGAATGGTTAGAGTTGCGGGACTCTCATGGAATCATAGAATGGTTAGAGTTGGAAGGGACTTTAAAGATCATCAAGTTCCAACCCCCCTGCCCTGGGCAGGGACATCTCCCACCAGACCAGGTTGCTCCAAGCCCCATCCAGCCTGGCCTTGAACCCCTCCAGGGATGGGGCAGCCACAGCTTCTCTGGGCAACCTGGGCCAGGGTCTCACCACCCTCACAGGAAAGAATTTCTTTCTGGTATCTAATCTAAACCTCCCCTCTTCCAATTTAAAACTATTCCCCCTTGTCCTGTCACTGCACTCCCTGACAAAGAGTCCCTCCCCAGCTCTCCTGTAGCCCCTTCAGATATTGGAAGGCTGCTCTAAGGTCTCCCTGGAGCCTTCTCTTCTCCAGGCTGAACAACCCCAGCTCCCTCAGCCTGTCTTCTCCTTGCCTCCCATCCTCTCAGCACTTTCCTTTCTGCTCTCTCCTCAGCATGAACGGCCACAGCGTTGTGCCACAGTCGGTGGTGCATTTTTACAGTGCCACCAAGTACGCCGTCACAGCCCTCACGGAGGGGCTGAGGCAAGAGCTCAGAGAAGCAAAGACCCATATACGAGCTACAGTGAGTACCCTGAGCTCTCCTCCCCTCTCCTGCTGTTGTGGGTGGCAGAGAGCTGGCAGGCTTTATGGGACAGAGCTCTTCCCTTTGGAAAACAGGCCAGAAAACGCAAAAATAGCACTCAATACACTGGGAATGTTCAAGTCTTGTGGCCAACTGTCCCTGGGCACCTCTTTTTCCCAGGCAGGGAGAGACTGGGTGGTAGAAGGGCTGGAAGCAATGAGCTGGGATGGGGAATAAACTTTTTGGGTGCACAAAGTAGGTGGTTGCTTGTCTGGGAGCGAGGGGAGCTCATGATAGCAGAGGGAGGTGATCAGCTGGGCCGGGTGTTCTCATTCACACCTTGCACCTCACAAGTGATGTGTACAGAAGTTAACTTGTATTGCAAGCTTTTCCCTTGTTTTCTCCACTTCTCTGCCCCTTTGGGGCATGAAGAGGGAAGAACCCACCAGCGGTGGCCACAACAGCCATTAAGGCAAAGTCTGCTCTCTGAAACTGTTCCCTTAGAAAAGGATGGGGAAGGAGAACAATAGAAAAGGGGCTGGGTTTTTTTTGACTTTTTTAGTGCTAAAAAGTTGTCTTCTTTTTTTTTTTTTTTTCTTTTGCTAAAGGGGAATTACAAATCCTATTAGGATGTGCTCTGCTTTTTTCCAGTGTATATCTCCAGGACTGGTGGAAACAGGATTTGCTTTTAAACTTCATGATAATGACCCCGAGAGAGCTGCTGCAACCTATGAGAGCATTCGGGTAGGACATGGAGAAATGGAAACAGAGGGAAGTGGCTCTGATTATAGTTTAACAGTCTCTCTCCTGGCTAATATACAGGGAACTATTTCTGCAGAGTGCCCAGTACTTTCCGGGATGTAATCAGGATCCCCAAAGTCTCACCACTCAGATTTTGCACCAATATTTATGCATTATGTAGTATGCATTATGTAGATTTTCATTCAGGTTCAATTTCCCACTTCCTATATTTTTTCCTTTTATTTTGATGTTCCTGTAAATAAATATCAGTCAGCTTTGACATTTTGCAGGCTATGACGTTTTTATCAAAGGGAAGGGATAATAAGCAAACATGCCTACACAAGAAGAACAGCACATGAGAGTGTGTTGTCTTGCAGATGGTGAGCACAGGATTTCTTGTGCTTCTCTGGGAGTTTTTGATAAGGATGGCAATGTCTGACCTGGCAGAATTCCTGTGCCAGAAGTAAGAGTATTCACAACAAATGGAGACTTAACAGCATCAGACACATCCTTTGTTAAATTTTTAATGGCTTATTTTTTTTTTTCCTGCTTGCTTGCACCTTTTTGACATGCCCCAGTGACACTGTTGAAACTCGTTATTGATGGGTAGGAAAGGAGCGAGCTTGTCGTTAACTTCCTGAGGTGCCCTTGGACTGAGAACATCTTTCCTCTCTTTCCAGTGTCTCAAAGCTGAAGATATGGCTAACGCTGTCATATACGTCCTCAGTGCCCCACCTCATGTACAGGTAGGCTCTGGCTGGGTTGGAGGACTCTGCTGCGGGTGGCTGAAGGCAAAGGAGGGCAACTGCTGCCCTGACATTTGCTAATCAGTGCCTCAGCCACTGTATCAGCTGTGTGCTTAGAAGGGAGCCTGGGCTGGGGATTAGCAGTGGTCACGTTTGTTTACACATCCCTTAAGGCAGCTCTGGGATTGCGCTGCTCGGGCTGCTCCCAACCCTGTGGATCCAGGCAAAGGCTGCTCCAACCCCAGACCCAAGGACAGCACAAGGCAGGGGGAAGGGGAGAGATACAGGCACGTTCTGCTCTTTTGGATGGTGCCATCTGAGATTTGCTGATGGTCTTTGCAGCTGGGTCGGGTTCTGCCCGTTCCCAAATAACGTGTTGGACTCGATCGTGCCAAGGGCTGCGTAGCTCCTCGAGGGAGGGAGCTCAGTTAGTTAGAAGAGGCTTAGCTGAAAAGTAAAATTACTGGAGAGAAAATCGGTTCTGTTTTACCTCAAACCAGGAGGCTTGTGCTGCCAGAGAGGGACTTCCCTCCTGTGAAACAAAGAAATAAGTGACCAGCTTTGAGCTGGAGCCAGGAGGAGGCAGGAGCAGTGTCAAAGTTTAGGATACGCAACAGAAAAGTTCCTGTTGCAGAAGCAAACTTTGATCACGAGAGGTTTAGCAGCCCCTCGTGTGAACTCTGCTCCGTTGGAGCAAGACGTGGCCGTCTTGACGTTGGATCTTGTCTTAAGAGGATAAAAAGCCCTGCCCGTGGCTGATCAGGCAGCGTTTCTGCTTGACCCTCTGTGAGCAGGACCAAACTGAAGACTTGAACCATGAGAGTTTATCATCGGTGTCATCTTCCACTCTTTTCTGCGCACGTTTGTGCTTTTATCCCTTTTACTAAAAGCAGAGAATTCACATTCACCTTTATTTCTTGCTCATATCTCAGCGGAGCAGGTTCATTTCTAGCCACAGGAACTTTCTTCCTGTGCAGCTTGCCGCTGTGATGGCCCAGCGTGAAAGCACCCGGTGTGAGATTTAAAACAGACTTCAGTGCTCCAGTAAAATCCTCTGTTGGTCTCTTCTAGATCGGAGATATACAGATGAGGCCCACGGAGCAGATTTCATAGCAAACGAAGAGGACCGTGAGCAGCACCGTGTGTCCACTCCACTTCGAACCCTCTGGCAATGTAGGGTTTCGTCGGCTGGCTGGCAATGTTCTAATCAAGGACCAAGGATCATGTTCGAAGAATTCTTTTTCTCTCCCTCTCTCTGAGCTGGTGCTGGTGCTGAGCCAGTTTAAAAGGAAACAGTAGTGGGTCTCTTTCTCCCCCACTCCTTTCTGAAACTGCTTAAGAGTAAAATGTATTTGAAAATAATGCAGGGAAGTGGTTTGTGGAAGATTGTTTTCTCCAGGCTGGTTTATTCTTCCTTTTGCTTTCTTTTCAAGGTTTGTTTGATCCTATTTGCTGATGCTGTGTCTGGACATAGATGAAGTGGCACAAGATGTTTGCCAGCTTCAGTGTGCTTAGGGTTCGAGATTTTCAGTGGATGTCATACATGAATCCATCTAATTTTTGGGTTTATTTTCATCAGATTGATTACTGATGGTAATGATGCATGTGATATCTTCTACTTCTTTCATACTCCACTGCCTAAACCCAGTGTATGACCTCACCCACCTCCCCAGTCCCTCCTTTCCCATTCACATGGATTTTTGGAAGTTTGAGGAAGTATAAATGTGTGTGCTTGCTATTTCTATTTTTTTTTTTTTTTTTTTTTTTCTAGGTAGGTAGGTAAATAGTTGGAGGAAAAGTACCTGTACTTCTGCAGGTTAGAATGATCATCTAAGTGGCATAGTTACAGTAAGAGTGAGTTGTTTGGTATTTTTAATAAAAACTAAATGTGTGCTGTCTTGTGATCACCTCTATCCTTGGTATCATCTCCCAGCACTCTTGATGTTTTTGTATGTGATATTTGCATGCATTGACACTTTTCTGGAAATATTGATCGGTCTTAGAAAGATGTATGGTGCTGTTAAACGCTGGTGCTGGTGAGATGGAAATGTTGGAAGTTTGTTTATATGCAGAGATACGAACTTGGAGAGAGAGAGAGAGTGAAATGAACCGTGCTGAAGCTGTCCAAATGAAAGGATATTAGCAGGGGCATCTGCCTACGAAGTAGCAGGTAAAAAGTCTGGTTCAGATCTCGTACTGGTTCTGCGCTGGTGCAGCCCCCTTGTTTTGCTCCGGATTTATTCTAACGTGAGGGAGGAGAGAATCAGCCTCAAAGCTGATGCCTGCAGAGCTGAAGACCGCTCAAGTCGTCTCAAGGCTCTTGCAGCGTGGCAGAAACACGGTAGTCCCATCTTCCTGCGGAGCTGTGGAGCTGTTAACAGATGTCTCATTGCCTTAAGGTTGTGGATCTGCACTCCTGCTGCGCTCTGGACTTCTTGTAGCGTTTCGGAAGGTGAACGTTTGGTTTAGGTGGAGCAGGTACGGTCGGTTGGTTGGAGCAGAGGATCAGGAGCCAGAGAAGCTTGGGTTGGATTGCTTTGCTTACACCAGTACAGCCCTGTGGGAGTTCACCTGTGTTACACCACCATAAAGGAGACCAGAACTGGGCCACTACGTCATGAGTTTCAACTCCCTGTAAAGCCTTGGGCAAGTCACTTTACCTCTCTGCCTCAGTTTCCCCATCTGTAAAATGGGGGATAATAATACTTACCTACCTCACAGGGGTGTTGTGAGGACTCACAAACTTTTGTAAAGCACTTTGAATATGAGAAGCGCTATGTAAGTGCTGAGTGTTGATATGAAGTATTATTATTAATTAAATCTTGTGATACATAGAATTCCTTGTGCCAAAGGTGAGCAACTGTGGAGGGATACAAGGAGAAAAACTGGTAAAACATTCCTTCATAATGGCAAAACAAAGGCAATTTGCCCCCCTTTTTTTTCCCTCCTCTTTATAAACACATGCTCATGGTGTGTTCTGTCCATTCCTCATCTGTCACCAGTTTCTGCTGGCAGGTACGCATAGCCTCCTCTCTGGATTTGGCCTTTTAATTTGCTGTGGGTGAAATTCATCCCCCCTGGTGCAATCTGGCACTGCTGTAACATGCTGCCTGCCTGGCCGAGGTGGTGCCTTTGTGTGGGTTCGTGTCACAGAGCTGGGTTCCACCTGCAGCACTGATTTAGCTCCTGTCCCTCCAGGAGTGGCCACCCCGGGTCTGCACGTAGCCAGCAATCCTCGCTGCAGCGGAGATCCACCAGCTGGAAAACCTCTTCGGTCTCCATCCCACCATGATCCATGATTCCGAGGCAGTTGGCTGAGGAAGGTTCAAGCGCTCTGTTGCTTTTTTATAATGCCCCTGTGATGTTCAGTGAGACTCGATCCGGAAACTCCTGATATTTTCCATAACGTTCCTTTTGCAGGAGCTTGTTGAAACTCAGCAGATGCGCTGTGCGGTGTGTGCCATCCTTTTTGTTATTTTTTTAAGAGAAGATGGTAGAGCTAAGAGTTGGAGGCCAAAAGAAGAAGTTGAGAAATTAGGAACTTCTGAGCAGAAAAAGAAGAAATATAAGCAGGGGTGTGGGTAGCACTGGTGAAAACCTGAGTTGGTGGCCGCAGCTGTGTACAAAGTCAAGCAGATGTTGAAATGCTTGGCTGAGGAGGGATCTAACTTATCTCTCTGCTCTGTAAAAGGAGAGAATTGCTTAAGATGCAAGACCTTGAAAAAGGGTCAGTCTGGGCAATTGTTCCCTGCAAATACAACCTGGCTGACCTGCAGCCCTGGAAGGTTGTTTTCTTCCCCCCCTCCAAGTCTATAAAATAACCTCAAATTGATATCCAGTATATTTTTCCATTTCAAACATGGTTTTAGGGGATAATTCCTGCTGCCCGTTAACTTCCCATGTGAAGTGCTGCCTGTGTAGGGGTTACAGCAGCCGAGCGACCCGCACCAGCCTCATGTAACGTGCTGGCACCTTGTGCCACCTTCCTGGGATGAGGTGGGATTGGCAGCACGACTCCGAGGCATTTAAAAACCCCAGACAGGAGGGTGAACGTGTAATTTATCAGTAGCTTTCTAATTGTGACCTGTAAAATAAAGAATAAAGAGAGAGGCACACTGTGGTTCTTCTGTTGTGTATATAGTAGTTTTTGTGTTAAAACATAACGCCCTTCTTATTGTTCACAGCCAAACCTTTCTTTTGTGAAGAGTTCAAACAGAAACAGGCGATTTCAATTTTTTTTTGGGTTCTTTGTGAGAAAAAATGCAATTGCTTTCTAGAGTAGAATAGCATAGAGCTGTCTTGCAGAAAACCTGTGGAGGCTGGACTCGCCCGTCCTTGTTCCAGTGAAGCCACGCTACGTAGGATTTGGCTGGAATCCCCAGGTAGGCTGCTGGGCATGGCTGGGTTTGGGTGAACTCTGCAAGGGATGAGCTGCTGGTGCTACCCAGACTTGGATATCAAACTCTCCCAGTCTCTCCCACTTGCCTCAAAGCAAGACACGTTATCGTTGTCGATAACTTGAAGGCATTTTTATTTCCCAGTCCCCTTTTATGTTTGTCCAAGGGCAGAGGGCACATTCCTGAGCTCAGGTTTGCTGTCGTGGAAATACAAAGGGTTTTTTTGCAAGTAAGTAATGAATGGCTGAACGGGCTGCCATTGCTGGATTTGAGGCAGATATTTTGGATACCTTGTAAATAGGCAGAGAGCATTTGTAGAATTAAAAGCATGGGGTTTTCCTATCTTGTGCTTTTGTCATCTATAGTGAATATATCATCAGTTATGTTGAAACTGCTCTCCCTCCAGCAAACACTTTATCTGGCAGATTATGTGATCTCAGATGGTGACTAGGCCCAGCTTTGACTTTTTGGGGGGAAGGAATCCTGAGCACAGTTGGCTCTGATAAGCAGCAGGAGAAACAGGATTTTTACTTAAGACCTCTGTGTAAAAGCAATTTCAGAACATTTTTGTGGCCTGACATAGCTTGCCAGTACTTCAGGCAAACAGTACAGAAAAGGACTGAAATACTTTAGCTTCTCTCTGCAAAATCCTTTTAAAATAATACTGTGGCTTGTCCCCCCATAGCCCCCAGGGCTGTCTTTGTGTGCGGGATAAACCCCAGCAAGCCTTAAAGCTGCATGTGGGGGCTTGTCCCATTCCTATCACTGGGAATGATCCAGTTCCTTGTTTGCCTGCCCCTTCTCTAGCCATTTATGAAATTAAAAGGTGGATATAAACTAGCATGTAGTTAGAAAAGCAGCGTTTTGGTGTAAAGTTGCAGATTTGAGCCCCATGGTGGCATCAGAGCCTCTTTCTGCTGGCGTTTGGAGAAGGACATTGCAATTATGGTGCCTGGGTGGTAACTGGGGCAGGACATCACCCTCAGGATGCTCATTAGATGCTGTTTGGACCATTCCAGATGTATGTGGAGTCACTGTCCCTGGAGGTATTTAAGAAACGTGTAGATGTGGCTCTTCAGGGCATCCCCTAGTGCCTGAGATTGTTGGTTTGTGTCTCTGTGGGTGTGTGTGTTGGTTTGGGTTGGGTTGTGGGGTTGGTTTTTTTTTTTTGGTGTTGTTTTTTTTTTGTGGTTGGACTCGATGATCTCAAAGCCCCCTTCCAACCGTGAAGATTTTGTGATAACGGGTAAAAGCCGTTTTCTCCTTAATTAAGGCCCTGTCAGTGGAGGCTGGGGGGGGGGCAGCCGGGACCGCCCTCTCCCCCTCAGGGCTCTGACGGGCGGGAGCGAGGCGGGGCCCGGCGCGGTTGCGCCACCTCCGGCCGCCAGGGGGCGCTGCCGCGAGGGGCGGGACGATCCCCGTCTCCTCGGGGCGGCCGGAAGCGGCGCGGGGCGGGCGGTAGGAACGGGGAGGCGGCGGTCCCATGGGCCATTATATTACTATAATATAAGACTATTTAGTGATTTATCATGTCATCTTGTGTGGACAAAATTTCTAAATTTCTTATAGAAATATTAAATATGAGAAATTATAATCATAGAATCAGAGAGTGGTAGGGGTTGGAAGGGACCTTCAGAGATCATCTAGTCTAATGTCGAGTTACGATATTTTATACAGAATATATTATAAAAGTTAAGAATTCCTCTCAAGAAATGTCAGGATGAACACAAAACAAAACTTTTTTTTCTTGTTTTACATTAATAGAATTTCATTTTCAAAATTAACAGGAAAATGAAAGGATAAGTTATTCATCATTTCCTTCATACCAGTGAATTAGTAAAAACACTCTGGAGCTTTCTGAACAGTGTTTTTGTTCATTAGGATTTGAATTACTGCAACACGTTGCATATATTAACGTTTTCTGATGTAAAACTGCAGCATTTATCATTGATTAGTATAGCATATGACAAAAAGCTCTTGTATTTCCAGTTAATGCTGGCACAGAAAGACTACTAACGCAACATGTTGTCCTTCAGATCTTAGAGTTTCTTTAGGAGTGACTTTGGCCGTTCAGACTCCAGAGTTTGTCTTACCCAGGTCTGTTGTCCAAGGCCATAGAGCTCATAGGTGTTGTTCTGTGAATAGGTTAAAGTATGCATGGAATGGATGCAGTTTGGGAAAAAAAAAAGTTTCAACAAGTTGAAATTCTTGAAGTTGAGTTAAATTCTTGATCCATGTTTTCTTTTTTTTTCTTTTTTTTTTTTTGGGACTGAGCTAGAGAGCTGAATTTGGCTCACTGCTGATTTGCTTTGCTTTCCTCAGGGAGCATGGTATTCCAGGCTGGTGAGGAACCTCCCTGTGTACTTTTTGGTTTAACCCATTTTGTTTCAGTTTTCTGTTTGTGCAAAAAACTGCTACAACCTAGTTCTAGGTTAATTTTTGAGCCCTCCTAGTCTCCATAAGGAAAATATATCCATATAGCGAGTGAGATCCGTGGTGGACTGCTTGGAATTGGGTGGCAGAGGCAAGAGAAAGAAATACAGAAATTAAAATTCTCCTGTATTTCCTTTTTTTTGCTGTCATGTGACGCTTTTCCTTTTTGATTTTCCTTGCAGCTGCCCCTTGACTCCCACAGTGAGCAAAGCGAGCTCTGGAGCTATGGAAGTCTTCGATGTCTACAGCACAGAAGAGATCTGAATTTGGCTCACTGCTGCTTTGCTTTGTGCTCCTCAGGGAGCATGATACTCCAGGCTGGTAAGGAACCTCCCTGGGTACTTTTTTGTTTTAACCCATTTTGCGTTTCAGTTTTCTGTTTGTGCAAAAAACTGCTACAACCTAGTTCTAGGTTAATTTTTGAGCCCTCCTAGTCTCCATAAGGAAAATATATCCATATAGCGAGTGAGATCCGTGGTGGACTGCTTGGAATTGGGTGGCAGAGGCAAGAGAAAGAAATACAGAAATTAAAATTCTCCTGTATTTCCTTTTTTTTGCTGTCATGTGACGCTTTTCCTTTTTGATTTTCCTTGCAGCTGCCCCTTGACTCCCACAGTGAGCAAAGCGAGCTCTGGAGCTATGGAAGTCTTCGATGTCTACAGCACAGATGATCTCCGGAGCTTTTTGAAGGTAGAATAATCCGTGTTTTCTTTTTTTTATTTTTTCATTTTCCTTTCAGGAAACCTGAAATATCGCATGTATTCAATAGAGAGGAGGTACAGGAAAAACGCTCAGTTATTTGCAGTGTTTGGTGCTCCTGCTCTGTGTTCCTGTTTGCCGCCGGTGCTCTGTGCTGTTGGACCACCTCTTTGGGGTGTGCACCCCCAGTCCCATTCCATGGGGTGGGGTGACAGGTCTGAGTTGTGGGTCCTTTTTGGAAGGCGGTGAAGGCAGGAGAACACTGTGTCCCGTACTCAGGCTGTGAGCTTGGTGAGGATGGCCTCTGTCTCTCTTTCTTTCTCTCTCCATGAGGACTGAAGCCAGAGCTGCTCCTGCAGCAGGTCTTGCCTGGCGTGTGGTGGAGGCAGCATCCCAGGGCCCAGGCACACGATGGCAGCATTGGGCAGCCTTTGGAGCAGGGGAGAGGAGAAACCAGGGCTGGTGTGAGCTGCTGGGAATCTTTTTACTCTCCACTTATGCAGTGAGCTGAGATAGGGGCCCTTTGCAGAATGTGCTGCAAAAGGAAAGGGAGCGCGCGTGGAGAAACGTGGTTTAAACTGAAACAAACCCAGGGATGTTGCTTTGAATTGGCAGAGTTCATCCATCCCCTTGTGATAGCGCTGTATGACTGCCCTGATCCCTTGTGGAAGGTCCCCTGTGCCCTGGCTGGGCTGGGAACCAGCTGAATATTGTGTGTGTGGGCAAGCAGGGAGCTGCAGGCTCTCATCTGCCCTGCTCTGTTCCTGTGGGGTCCCTGGGTGAGCAGTGGGGTTGGAGGGTTCAGCACAGGGGGGGAGGGCAGAGGGGAATGGAGGCACCCGGTCTGGGGTCACTGTGTGCCTGTGTCCCTTTGAGGAAAAGCTTGTCACAGTCTGGGGTGACCACGAGGAGGGCGAGCGGAGGTAAGAGCCTGGACACTTCCCACTTGGTGTGCTAGAAAACCCTTGTCCAGCTGTACAATAGGTCTGTGGCAGCTGGAGCTCTGGATAACAGTGAAATGAAAGTCGCATAAAATATATTGATATTTAATTGAAACAGCTGGTAGAATCACTTTGTTACTGTAAAGCCTGAATTATTAACATTTTGAGCCATTGCAGCAGTTCATTTAATTGGACCCGGATTCACTGGCCTAACCCTTGGCATTGCCTGGCTGGTGTAAATTTGATATAAAGTAATGTAGAAAGTGCCAGTTTCACAGGAAATGAAGCTGGCAAGGAGCAGCAGTTCTTTTATTGTTAAAATGGATTTCCAAGACAAATAATTAAGGCTCTTTTTACTAGGGTGCGGGAGGGAAGGCTCGTTCTCTGGTTGTGCGAGGCACTGAGTGCTGAGTGCCCTGCCTTTTGTATGAGCTGATTTTTGGCACCGGTGTTTGAAAACGTTACTGTGGGCTTCTGGTGGCTGAGCCTGCACTTGAGACCTTCTACTGCATTGCTCTGTGGATTAGCCTTATGTTAATTTGCTTAACACTACTCTTTTTGTATCCTTTCCTGGCAAAAACCTTCCCAGAACCGTTGTATGGGCAAAATAAAAACCTTTTCAGTTGCTGTTTGTTTGCTTGCTGAACTGGAATAAACATCAGAAAGAAAATTACTTTTTTTTTTTTTTTTCCTTCTTCTAAAATCAAGGTTTGTGTGCTGGTACTGGGAGGACTTTGGTGGTAAAAATTCAAGGAATGCCAGAAAACCCCAGAAAAGCCCGTCAGTTTAACAGAAAATGTTAAAAAAAAAGAGAAGTGTGTTTACAGACATGACTTACTTTCTTTTTAAGCTTGAAAAGTAGTCAATTTTTTAACATTTTCTTTTTCCTTTCCCTTTCTAGGCTAAAACCGCAGAAGGCTGGGAAGTGGTGGGAACTGTCAGCACACCTGAGGATGTGGAAAATGTTCCTGTCATCAGTTGCTTGGAATTTCAGTGGAATAAACCCGTCATTATAGTAATAGGTATTTCAATTTCCAGAGCTTTGGGCTTGGTGGAAGGGCAGGTGTGTGAGGGAAGGGTGGAAGGGTCAGGGTGATGTTTCATTCCCAAGCTGGTTGCAGGTGTGTTACGTTACATCAAGCTTTGGTCTGGAAAAGAAAAGCTGAGCAAGAAGTACTAGAATGATCTGGCTGCAAATAGGGACCCAGAAGAAGAGGGGGAGACGAGAAGCCTCCCAGTAGGACCTGTCAAGAATAAACAGGGAGTTTAGGAGCTGCAGAGGGTCTAGGTGGCAGTGGCCAGTGGCAGGACAGGTCTGGGTCAGTGCAGCCACAGCGAGTTGTTTTGCATTGTGTTCTGCGGCCCTTTTGATCCTGTCCTAGAGCCCTGGACCTGGATTTTCTGTGTTGGTGCACCACAAACCTCTGTGAGAGACCCAGGAGGTACGTGTTTGCTCTTGCTGTGCTGAGGCTGCCAGGACGAGCTGTGCCGTGTCTTTGATCCGTCATGTTTTCTCTTAAAAGAACAGGAAGAAATCTCTGTGCTCAGGTCTGGAAAGAAGCATGAGGAGCGCTTGCTGGGGATGGTCTGAACACAAAGCTGGGCTTTGTAGCACAGAGACCACCACGGAGGCCAGTCAGTGGCTGCTTCTGTTGGCCTAGGAGAAGGCAGGGGCTGTTGGCTGCTGCAGGATCAGCAGGAGGAGCAGATGGAACCTCCTCCCACCAGAGCTGTGCGCTCTTTGAGCAATGAGTGCCACTTTCCTGAGCACCTAAACTAGGTGATTCTTCCAGGGCCCTCTCTACTTCTCCCCCCTCTCTCTGGAGGGGACACTTGCAGAGGATGCTGTCTTTTTTAGGCAGAGTTTGGGGCTCTGGAGCCTCCCAGAAGGTGAAGAAGGGGGAAGGGAGTAACAGCCTCGTGGTAGCTAGAGAAAGAAATTCACCTGCTCTAGGCACCTGTCTGTGGCCATGGTCTAGCCCCTCACTTTGTGTCACCTGTCACAAGAGCTGGTTTGAGCTTTTACACTTGGAAGTAGTGTCATGCTGGCGATGAGCCATCAAGGGGCTGTAATCCTGCCCCCGTGCTGCGGTTTTCTTGGCTCAGAAGACATTCCTTTAATTAAAATGTTTATTGAACTCCTAGAAATACTGACAAGACAACACCGCAAATCTGGCATCTCTACAAGATGTGTGGAGCTATATTATAAAGGGAGTAGGGAGGCTGGCAGCCCTGCTGATGGACCACAAAGAAATGCATCCCAGAAACGACGACAACACCAGGAGGAAGGAAGGGGGTGAAAGTGGCAGTGGTGTCGTTACCTTGAATTATGAGAGATTTCTCCAGGAAAAAGTCCAAATATCCTTTTGTCAAGGGAGATTGGAGGCTGATTGGTAGATGCATGAGGAGAGCTCCCGGACCTTGCAGCAGTAATGATTTCAACTCTCTGCTGAGCACTAACTCTTCGCTGAAAAGAAAATTGAACATTACAGTCATCCGATGCTGAGGTTGTTTGAAGAAACGTCCTAGATCTGAATATGTAGCGTACCTGCAGCCGCAACCAGAGAGCAGCAGAGATAATTTAGCATGGTAGTGAGCTTTCTAGCATTGCAGAGATTGTCTTGTAAGTTAAGCATTTGCAGAACTTCAATTCACCCTCCTGGCATCCTCCTGGGCTCGGCAGAGAGGGATTTGGACAGTCCAGGTTAATGTTGTCTGCACCAGAGTCACTGCTGAAGGTGATGGGCAGCCTGGCTGCCCCGAGGGCTGGGAGCCTTGTGTGGACAGGAACAGATTGGGAGCACTGAGATGTCTGAGCAAGAAGAGTTTCTGCGTAATTTGTTCTTCTTACACATTCAGCCTTTAGCTTGGCCTTTAAGGCTGTTCATGGAATCGGTGGTTTTACTGAGCTGCTCATTTTATACACTTCTCTGAACTGCCAGCACGGCAGCTCCAGCCTGGATTTGAACTTCCTTCACTGGAAACTGCAGTTGCTACAGTGGTGTTTATTGTAAACGGGGCAGGAAACCTGTTTTATCGTTTCAGCCGAGCTCTAATTCTGGTCTTTGAGGCCTGTCAGTGCAGGGAAAAAGTTAAGAGATGGAAGTCAAAGATGGGAAGTGGGAAGTGTTTTGTTCACCAGTATAAATTAGGATTTATTCTGATTCAGTCAATACTCCCTCCCTCGTGTCGCACTCTGTGCAAGTCTTTTTGCCCTGAATTTATGGTTCCTAATTATTTTAAGCAGCCAGAGCCATAAAAAGCTTTGTAAAAGCTGGAAGCAAAATTGCTGCCTTTATTAGGAATCGTAAGACCCTTATGAGGGAGAGGAGAGGATTGCTCCAGGAGCCATCGTACCTCTGGCGATAGCTGCTGTCCCAGTTGGAGAGTCCCACGAGAGTGTGGTTTGAAGAGGCTCAGGAGACAAATATGGCTGCAAATTGTAAAACTTTTCTGTGTTGAATCAGGAAAAAGTAGGATAATTTTATTTTTTTCTTGAAGCATCCCTAGAGAGCCATGGTCTAGTGACAAAGAGGCAGGTCGGGCCGTGGGAGGCCTGGATCTGATTCCTTGTGTCGCCCAGGCTTCCCCTGTGACTTTGGATACCTCACCTGGGTCTTGTCTGCACTTCTGGCTTTAAAAAAGAAGGAAGAAAAGAATGGTTAGGATGGGATTTTGGTTCTCTGGTTCCCCAGCCAAAGGATGCTTTTGCCAGTGTGGCTTATTTCCTGGGGGAAGGCGATGCAAAGTGCATTACCCAGAGCAATCTTTCGCTTGCCAGTTACATCAGGCCAGCAAAAGATGAGACTGGGCCTCAGCTTCCAGGGAATTGCCTCTAATTCCAGGGAATTATTCCAAAGGGACTAACAGCACTGCGCTGTGTGGTTGGAGGGGTGTTGCACAGATCAATCCACAGGGACAGGGCACGGGACCTGCTGTAAGTAGACAACAGGGGAAGAATTTTTGTGGCATCTCAGCCCAGCAAAGAGCTCGTTGAACCTTGTGGAGGGATGAGTCTCCAGTGGCATAGGCAGTGCCTGAAGTGCCCCTGTAGGCTGGTAAAACTTCAGGTAAGGGTCTAAATTTAGGTAAGCTTGAGCAAGGCCTCCACAACAGCACTGGTCGTGCAGGCAGAGGTGCAGTAGCAACGTTTGCTCCCTTAGAGCCACCCCGGGACGAGTCTGGGATCAGGGTATGGCTGCTGAAGGGGAACATTTCGTTTCCAGCAACCTGAGCCTGTTTTATCAAAGGGTGAGCACGTTTTAGGAATGAGCTGGGTGTTCTCGCAGCCGTGTAGCTGTCTCTGTAGCTCTAAATAATGAATCTGGAAGAATTCTTTGGGGAGCTGAGCCGGCTGGGAGGTCTGTGGTCTTCTGCATTTTCACTTGTCTGCACGCAGGATTGTTTAAAGCCTCTCCCTTTCCATTTCCCTTTGTGACAGTGTGAGTCAAACAACTACTAATGACCTGGGATAGATTTCAACTCTGTTTCACCAGTGTATCAGCCCAAACATATCAGGGCTGTTGGATGGTTTAACAACTAATCAATTGAAGCCTCTGGTTAAACTGTCTGCATTCACAAGTTGCACCCAGCTGGTGGTACTGTGTGCTGCAAAGGCTGAACCCGTCACTATCAATAGGGATGTGGGATTTGCTGGACCAGATCAGCAAATGTGGCCTCTTCTCTGCCTTGTCCCTTTGGTCATGGCCCGCGTATGTGGGCAGATGTCCACTGGCCTGGTGGCTGCTTGTGCAGGGGATTGTTGCACTCAGGCTACAAGGCTCTGTGCCTGCAGGTGTGTTGCACAGGTATTCCTCAAAACCACTTCAGATACTGGAGAAGAGATCTGGGGAGACTGGAGTGGGCCAGGTAAGGTGCCCATCTCACCTCTGGTAGCTCTTGCTGCACAGGAGCTGGTGAGGTTAGGGGCTGGGTGTAGTTGTGACAGAGAATTAGCAAGAACTGTATTTGGGAGGGGAAAAAGGGATGTGGCAGTGGTTGTGAGGTGACCTGAGCAGTGTCTTTGTTCTGCAGGTAGTGAAGGTGATGGACTTTCCCTGGAGACACAGCTCTTGTGCCATCGGATGCTGGCCATACCCCCTGGCAGAGCGCTTCACCCCGGCATCGAGTCACTGAACGTCTCCGTTGCTACTGGTAAAGACAGTTCTGATGCACAACGGCATTGTAGTCCAAATTCTTGTATTCAAAAATCACGCGACCATCCAGGCCTGAAGAATAATTTTCTTGTGG
>NW_015090764.1:1012904-1166442 GCF_001431845.1 Calidris pugnax
CCCCCCGCCCCCCCCCCCCCCCTCGTGGGGCCGCCTCCTGTCAGCTCCTGAGGCCTGCGTGGAAAGGCCCGCGGGGCTCCGCCAATGGAGCAGGCGCTCAGGCCCGGCCTGTGGAAGGCCGTGGGGCTGTGGCCCGCCCGCCACGGCTGTCGGTGGTGGGGAGTGAGACGCTGCTCCACGCGGGAGCAGGGGCCCCCGAGCTTCGCACCGACAGCCACGCGTGGGGACGGGGAAGGGCCGCCCCGGGGTGGGGATGGCGGTGGTTGCCTTCCCCCGCTAGCCCTCCCGCAGGGTGATGGGGCCGTGACCCAGCCTTGTGTCTCCCGTGGGGGTCTGGCCCCACGGAGCCGGCCGTGGCACAGGGCACAGGAGAGCAGGGCCAGGCAGGCTGTGCCAGCCCCCAGGGAGTCGTGGAGCTGGCGAGAGGGTGACTTCTTGAAGGCAAGGAAGAGCCCTGAACGGAAGGCTCTGTCCATGGAGAGGACTAAAGGCTCAGAGATCTTATTTGGGATCGCACCCTGTTCCCTGGCCCTCTCCCAGTCCAGGAGGAACCTCTTCAGGTTGTTCCTCAAGGAGAGCAGCGGCTCTCGGCGGCTTGTTATGAGTGAGTTTGTCCTTCAGGCCACGGCCCGAGGAGTCCCCGTGCACCATGTCAGAAGGAGAGAGCTGGATGCTCTTTGCCGAGGTCAGGTCCACCAGGGAGTTTGTTTGGAGGCCACTCCTCTCGGTTTCAAGAGTTTGGAGGAAGCCGAAAAGCCTGATTTGGGGGATGAAGAGAGTCCAAACCGACAGCTGATTTGGCTGGTGTTGGAGCAGATTCAGGATCCCATGAACCTGGGGGCATTGCTGCGCACTGCCTACTTCTTGGGGGTGGACAGAGTGGTGACAAGCCAGAGGAACAGGTATGGGGTCGGTTATCTGCTCCTTCAGCTGTTCTCTTTTTCTCTTCCTCCTGGCTCCCAAAGAGGTTTCTAGCCTATGTTGCTTGATGGCTGCTTTAAAGGGTTTTCTGAGAGATCTGAATTTGGCTCACTGCTGCTTTGCTTTGTGCTCCTCAGGGAGCATGATACTCCAGGCTGGTAAGGAACCTCCCTGGGTACTTTTTTGTTTTAACCCATTTTGCGTTTCAGTTTTCTGTTTGTGCAAAAAACTGCTACAACCTATTTCTAGGTTAATTTTTGAGCCCTCCTAGTCTCCATAGGAAAATATATCCATATAGCGAGTGAGATCCTTGGTGGACTAGTAGGAATTGGGTGGTGGAGGCAGGAGAAAGAAATACAGAAATGAAAATTCTCCTGTATTTCCTTTTTTTTTGCTGTCATACGACACTTTTCCTTTTTGATTTTCCTTGCAGCTGCCCCTTGACTCCCACAGTGAGCAAAGCAAGCTCTGGAGCTATGGAAGTCTTCGATGTCTACAGCACAGATGATCTCCGGAGCTTTTTGAAGGTAGAATGATCCATGTTTTCTTTTTTTTTCTTTTTTTTTTTTTTTCATTTTCCTTTCAGGAAACCTGAAATATTGCATGTATTCAACAGAGAGGAGGTACAGGAAAAACACTCAGTTATTTGCAGTGTTTGGTGCTCCTGCTCTGTGTTCCTGTTTGCCGCCGGTGCTCTGTGCTGTTGGACCACCTCTTTGGGGTGTGCACCCCCAGTCCCATTCCATGGGGTGGGGTGACAGGTCTGAGTTGTGGGTCCTTTTTGGAAGGCGGTGAAGGCAGGAGAACACTGTGTCCCGTACTCAGGCTGTGAGCTTGGTGAGGATGGCCTCTGTCTCTCTTTCTTTCTCTCTCCATGAGGACTGAAGCCAGAGCTGCTCCTGCAGCAGGTCTTGCCTGGCGTGTGGTGGAGGCAGCATCCCAGGGCCCAGGCACACGATGGCAGCATTGGGCAGCCTTTGGAGCAGGGGAGAGGAGAAACCAGGGCTGGTGTGAGCTGCTGGGAATCTTTTTACTCTCCACTTATGCAGTGAGCTGAGATAGGGGCCCTTTGCAGAATGTGCTGCAAAAGGAAAGGGAGCGCGCGTGGAGAAACGTGGTTTAAACTGAAACAAACCCAGGGATGTTGCTTTGAATTGGCAGAGTTCATCCATCCCCTTGTGATAGCGCTGTATGACTGCCCTGATCCCTTGTGGAAGGTCCCCTGTGCCCTGGCTGGGCTGGGAACCAGCTGAATATTGTGTGTGTGGGCAAGCAGGGAGCTGCAGGCTCTCATCTGCCCTGCTCTGTTCCTGTGGGGTCCCTGGGTGAGCAGTGGGGTTGGAGGGTTCAGCACAGGGGGGGAGGGCAGAGGGGAATGGAGGCACCCGGTCTGGGGTCACTGTGTGCCTGTGTCCCTTTGAGGAAGAGCTTGTCACAGTCTGGGGTGACCACGAGGAGGGCGAGCGGAGGTAAGAGCCTGGACACTTCCCACTTGGTGTGCTAGAAAACCCTTGTCCAGCTGTACAATAGGTCTGTGGCAGCTGGAGCTCTGGATAACGGTGAAATGAAAGTCGCATAAAATATATTGATATTTAATTGAAACAGCTGGTAGAATCACTTTGTTACTGTAAAGCCTGAATTATTAACATTTTGAGCCATTGCAGCAGTTCATTTAATTGGACCCGGATTCACTGGCCTAACCCTTGGCATTGCCTGGCTGGTGTAAATTTGATATAAAGTAATGTAGAAAGTGCCAGTTTCACAGGAAATGAAGCTGGCAAGGAGCAGCAGTTCTTTTATTGTTAAAATGGATTTCCAAGACAAATAATTAAGGCTCTTTTTACTAGGGTGCGGGAGGGAAGGCTCGTTCTCTGGTTGTGCGAGGCACTGAGTGCTGAGTGCCCTGCCTTTTGTATGAGCTGATTTTTGGCACCGGTGTTTGAAAACGTTACTGTGGGCTTCTGGTGGCTGAGCCTGCACTTGAGACCTTCTACTGCATTGCTCTGTGGATTAGCCTTATGTTAATTTGCTTAACACTACTCTTTTTGTATCCTTTCCTGGCAAAAACCTTCCCAGAACCGTTGTATGGGCAAAATAAAAACCTTTTCAGTTGCTGTTTGTTTGCTTGCTGAACTGGAATAAACATCAGAAAGAAAATTACTTTTTTTTTTTTTTTTTTCTTCTAAAATCAAGGTTTGTGTGCTGGTACTGGGAGGACTTTGGTGGTAAAAATTCAAGGAATGCCAGAAAACCCCAGAAAAGCCCGTCAGTTTAACAGAAAATGTTAAAAAAAAGAAGTGTGTTTACAGACATGACTTACTTGCTTTTTAAGCTTGAAAAGTAGTCAATTTTTTAACATTTTCTTTTTCCTTTCCCTTTCTAGGCTAAAACCGCAGAAGGCTGGGAAGTGGTGGGAACTGTCAGCACACCTGAGGATGTGGAAAATGTTCCTGTCATCAGTTGCTTGGAATTTCAGTGGAATAAACCCGTCATTATAGTAATAGGTATTTCAATTTCCAGAGCTTTGGGCTTGGTGGAAGGGCAGGTGTGTGAGGGAAGGGTGGAAGGGTCAGGGTGATGTTTCACTCCCAAGCTGGTTGCAGGTGTGTTACGTTACATCAAGCTTTGGTCTGGAAAAGAAAAGCTGAGCAAGAAGTACTAGAATGATCTGGCTGCAAATAGGGACCCAGAAGAAGAGGGGGAGACAAGAAGCCTCCCAGTAGGACCTGTCAAGAATAAACAGGGAGTTTAGGAGCTGCAGAGGGTCTAGGTGGCAGTGGCCAGTGGCAGGACAGGTCTGGGTCAGTGCAGCCACAGCGAGTTGTTTTGCATTGTGTTCTGCGGCCCTTTTGATCCTGTCCTAGAGCCCTGGACCTGGATTTTCTGTGTTGGTGCACCACAAACCTCCATGAGAGACCCAGGAGGTACGTGTTTGCTCTTGCTGTGCTGAGGCTGCCAGGACGAGCTGTGCCGTGTCTTTGATCCGTCATGTTTTCTCTTAAAAGAACAGGAAGAAATCTCTGTGCTCAGGTCTGGAAAGAAGCATGAGGAGCGCTTGCTGGGGATGGTCTGAACACAAAGCTGGGCTTTGTAGCACAGAGACCACCACGGAGACCAGTCAGTGGCTGCTTTTGTTGGCCTAGGAGAAGGCAGGGGCTGTTGGCTGCTGCAGGATCAGCAGGAGGAGCAGATGGAACCTCCTCCCACCAGAGCTGTGCGCTCTTTGAGCAATGAGTGCCACTTTCCTGAGCACCTAAACTAGGTGATTCTTCCAGGGCCCTCTCTACTTCTCCCCCCTCTCTCTGGAGGGGACACTTGCAGAGGATGCTGTCTTTTTTAGGCAGAGTTTGGGGCTCTGGAGCCTCCCAGAAGGTGAAGAAGGGGGAAGGGAGTAACAGCCTCGTGGTAGCTAGAGAAAGAAATTCACCTGCTCTAGGCACCTGTCTGTGGCCATGGTCTAGCCCCTCACTTTGTGTCACCTGTCACAAGAGCTGGTTTGAGCTTTTACACTTGGAAGTAGTGTCATGCTGGCGATGAGCCATCAAGGGGCTGTAATCCTGCCCCCGTGCTGCGGTTTTCTTGGCTCAGAAGACATTCCTTTAATTAAAATGTTTATTGAACTCCTAGAAATACTGACAAGACAACACCGCAAATCTGGCATCTCTACAAGATGTGTGGAGCTATATTATAAAGGGAGTAGGGAGGCTGGCAGCCCTGCTGATGGACCACAAAGAAATGCATCCCAGAAACGACGACAACACCAGGAGGAAGGAAGGGGGTGAAAGTGGCAGTGGTGTCGTTACCTTGAATTATGAGAGATTTCTCCAGGAAAAAGTCCAAATATCCTTTTGTCAAGGGAGATTGGAGGCTGATTGGTAGATGCATGAGGAGAGCTCCCGGACCTTGCAGCAGTAATGATTTCAACTCTCTGCTGAGCACTAACTCTTCGCTGAAAAGAAAATTGAACATTACAGTCATCCGATGCTGAGGTTGTTTGAAGAAACGTCCTAGATCTGAATATGTAGCGTACCTGCAGCCGCAACCAGAGAGCAGCAGAGATAATTTAGCATGGTAGTGAGCTTTCTAGCATTGCAGAGATTGTCTTGTAAGTTAAGCATTTGCAGAACTTCAATTCACCCTCCTGGCATCCTCCTGGGCTCGGCAGAGAGGGATTTGGACAGTCCAGGTTAATGTTGTCTGCACCAGAGTCACTGCTGAAGGTGATGGGCAGCCTGGCTGCCCCGAGGGCTGGGAGCCTTGTGTGGACAGGAACAGATTGGGAGCACTGAGATGTCTGAGCAAGAAGAGTTTCTGCGTAATTTGTTCTTCTTACACATTCAGCCTTTAGCTTGGCCTTTAAGGCTGTTCATGGAATCGGTGGTTTTACTGAGCTGCTCATTTTATACACTTCTCTGAACTGCCAGCACGGCAGCTCCAGCCTGGATTTGAACTTCCTTCACTGGAAACTGCAGTTGCTACAGTGGTGTTTATTGTAAACGGGGCAGGAAACCTGTTTTATCGTTTCAGCCGAGCTCTAATTCTGGTCTTTGAGGCCTGTCAGTGCAGGGAAAAAGTTAAGAGATGGAAGTCAAAGATGGGAAGTGGGAAGTGTTTTGTTCACCAGTATAAATTAGGATTTATTCTGATTCAGTCAATACTCCCTCCCTCGTGTCGCACTCTGTGCAAGTCTTTTTGCCCTGAATTTATGGTTCCTAATTATTTTAAGCAGCCAGAGCCATAAAAAGCTTTGTAAAAGCTGGAAGCAAAATTGCTGCCTTTATTAGGAATCGTAAGACCCTTATGAGGGAGAGGAGAGGATTGCTCCAGGAGCCATCGTACCTCTGGCGATAGCTGCTGTCCCAGTTGGAGAGTCCCACGAGAGTGTGGTTTGAAGAGGCTCAGGAGACAAATATGGCTGCAAATTGTAAAACTTTTCTGTGTTGAATCAGGAAAAAGTAGGATAATTTTATTTTTTTCTTGAAGCATCCCTAGAGAGCCATGGTCTAGTGACAAAGAGGCAGGTCGGGCCGTGGGAGGCCTGGATCTGATTCCTTGTGTCGCCCAGGCTTCCCCTGTGACTTTGGATACCTCACCTGGGTCTTGTCTGCACTTCTGGCTTTAAAAAAGAAGGAAGAAAAGAATGGTTAGGATGGGATTTTGGTTCTCTGGTTCCCCAGCCAAAGGATGCTTTTGCCAGTGTGGCTTATTTCCTGGGGGAAGGCGATGCAAAGTGCATTACCCAGAGCAATCTTTCGCTTGCCAGTTACATCAGGCCAGCAAAAGATGAGACTGGGCCTCAGCTTCCAGGGAATTGCCTCTAATTCCAGGGAATTATTCCAAAGGGACTAACAGCACTGCGCTGTGTGGTTGGAGGGGTGTTGCACAGATCAATCCACAGGGACAGGGCACGGGACCTGCTGTAAGTAGACAACAGGGGAAGAATTTTTGTGGCATCTCAGCCCAGCAAAGAGCTCGTTGAACCTTGTGGAGGGATGAGTCTCCAGTGGCATAGGCAGTGCCTGAAGTGCCCCTGTAGGCTGGTAAAACTTCAGGTAAGGGTCTAAATTTAGGTAAGCTTGAGCAAGGCCTCCACAACAGCACTGGTCGTGCAGGCAGAGGTGCAGTAGCAACGTTTGCTCCCTTAGAGCCACCCCGGGACGAGTCTGGGATCAGGGTATGGCTGCTGAAGGGGAACATTTCGTTTCCAGCAACCTGAGCCTGTTTTATCAAAGGGTGAGCACGTTTTAGGAATGAGCTGGGTGTTCTCGCAGCCGTGTAGCTGTCTCTGTAGCTCTAAATAATGAATCTGGAAGAATTCTTTGGGGAGCTGAGCCGGCTGGGAGGTCTGTGGTCTTCTGCATTTTCACTTGTCTGCACGCAGGATTGTTTAAAGCCTCTCCCTTTCCATTTCCCTTTGTGACAGTGTGAGTCAAACAACTACTAATGACCTGGGATAGATTTCAACTCTGTTTCACCAGTGTATCAGCCCAAACATATCAGGGCTGTTGGATGGTTTAACAACTAATCAATTGAAGCCTCTGGTTAAACTGTCTGCATTCACAAGTTGCACCCAGCTGGTGGTACTGTGTGCTGCAAAGGCTGAACCCGTCACTATCAATAGGGATGTGGGATTTGCTGGACCAGATCAGCAAATGTGGCCTCTTCTCTGCCTTGTCCCTTTGGTCATGGCCCACGTACGTGGGCAGGTGTCCACTGGCCCGGTGGCTGCTTGTGCGGGGGATCATCACACTCGGGCTACAAGGCTCTGTGCCTGCAGGTGTGTTGCACAGGTATTCCTCAAAACCACTTCAGATGCTGGAGAAGAGATCTGGGGAGACTGGAGTGGGCCAGGTAAGGTGCCCATCTCACCTCTGGTAGCTCTTGCTGCACAGGAGCTGGTGAGGTTAGGGGCTGGGTGTAGTTGTGACAGAGAATTAGCAAGAACTGTATTTGGGAGGGGAAAAAGGGATGTGGCAGTGGTTGTGAGGTGACCTGAGCAGTGTCTTTGTTCTGCAGGTAGTGAAGGTGATGGACTTTCCCTGGAGACACAGCTCTTGTGCCATCGGATGCTGGCCATACCCCCTGGCAGAGCGCTTCACCCCGGCATCGAGTCACTGAACGTCTCCGTTGCTACTGGTAAAAACAGTTCTGATGCACAAAGGTGTTGTAGTCCAAAATCTTGTATTTAAAAATCAAACAAACATCCAGGCCTGCAGAATAATTTTCTTGTGGTTTAAAAAAAAGATCTTTTTCTTTTTTTTTTAATTATTTTTACTTTCCTACAGGTATTCTCCTGCACTCCATCTGCAGCCAGAAAATGAGGCGTGGTGATTGAATGGGGTTTTTTTTATTTGGTGGGGGAAGCTGCTTGGCGTTTCATGGCCGTGCTCTGTGGGTGTGGATGTGGAAGTGTTCCTTCCAGGGCAGAGCCCCATTGACCTGAGCTACATTTTGGCTGACACACAACGCCACCAAAACCCTGGCTGAACGGCAAAGTCGGAGACCTGCAGGTACCAGGTGACACCTCCCACCAGCACCTTGGAGGAGCAGCTGTAAGGAAGGGAGACAAAGCTAGGTTTTAAAAGCAGACAGCCAAATCCTGCAGTTTTTTGCAGTTAAATACCCGGTGATGGCTGTGAGCCTTGTGCTTGTTGGACTTTGTACATCGCTTGTGCTCTGGAGGGGATTTGGGCTGTAGGTGAGAGATGGTGCTCAGCTGGTGCTGCTGCTGAGAGCAGCTGTCCCCAAACCCACCCCGTGCCCGAGCCCACCAACCCCTTGGCAGCCTGGGGGGGTGCTGGGGAGAACCAGGTATGACTTGGGACTACTCAGTACCAATTTCTTCATCATGAGGCGGTTTCGTTGTTACAAACTGCTGCAGGAATGTCTTGAAAGCACACAGTGTTGTATTTGGTTGTGAACCAGGTCTGAGCCCCGCCAAAGGATGGACATGAGCGGTTAGAAAACAGCTGTAGTGGGGAAAAACGTGGCCCATTGAAATAAAGCCTCTGTAAAGATTGGTGGTAGACTCAGATCAATCCTTTTTGTGTCATACGTAAATCCAGAGCGTGATTAGTGGAACAGAGCACTTCCTGCAGGTGGGAAGGGGAATCAGGAGCTTGTTCTCTCCTTCCAGGGAAGTTTTCTTTCTTTCCGTGGTGGGCCTGATCCTACTGGATGCTGAGCTGCCCCAGCACCACCATCCCCACTGATGGCATGGGAGGGGGCGAGGGTGGCTTCATTTGCAAATATCCTGGTTGAAAACCAGGCTGGCTAAATTATTGAGAACCAAATGAATGTTATCACTTAGCACCTTAATTATTTTATTTAGCTACTGTGGCCCTTTGCATAGGATTCCTCATTAACACTTAATTTACAGTGCCCTTTAGGGATAATTTCAAACAATTCAGCTTAGTCTCCTCCCTCCCCCCCTTCCAAATGAACAAGTAAATCACTCAGAGTGACTAATTAGGACTTTCCTTTGAGCTAAATGAAGTCTGTAAACCGGTCTGTGGATGTGGAGGCTTTTCAGATGCCTCCCTGGGAGGGCCTGGTTGTGGTGGTGGGGGGCTGTGGGGCTGGGGACACCCCAAGTGTCCAGGATGGGGGGACAGGAGGGGACATGGAGCTCTTCAAAGGTGTTGGGTACTCACTGCTCTGGAGAGGGTGCCTGGCGTGGTGGCACGTGTCCTGAGCCGTGTCTGCAGCTTCACCCACTCCATTGGAAAAGGACAAAATTAAAATCCCTCCAAAATTATGGCTAGTGTGTAAGCAGCAGTTTGTTGCCCAAGTCTGACAGCGAGCTGGTCACTGAGGAGCGGTGAACTGGTGCGCTGCTGGGGTGACAGCTCTTGTGTTTTGTGGGCTGAGTGTGTCTATTTTTCTTTTTTTTAAATTTTTTTTAATTCAGAAATGAAAAGGCTGGGGGCCAGGGAGGCTGCAGGCCAGGTCCCCCCGACCAGTGCTGCTCCTGCAGCTGTGGCTGCCCCAGCAGAGGGTGCCCGTGGCTCAGATTTGCTCATTTTTCAGGGAAAAGATTCAGCGCTTGGGGCTGACTGAATCCTTCCTTTCCAGCAGCAGGGATGAGGATAAAGCCGTTTCTTTATTCCAGACCTATAGGTTAGTATATATATATATATATTTCAGATTTCATAGGAATTGCAGTTTCTCCTTTTTTTTTTTATTTATTTGAGAAGTAATTAATAAGATGAAGTGTTTCACTGGGTTTGTGTGTGTTTGGGAAAGCTGGGCACTTTTAGACTGTGCTGAGCCACGCCGGCTCCCCTCGGAGGAGGAGGAGGCAGGTGAGTAAGGATGGAGGAGCTACTTCACTTCTGGAAGGCTCCCAAAAAGCTCTGAAACCTTGGTCCCCGTAGCAGCTCTGCCGACGGGGTGACAGAGATCAAAGTTCCTTCAATCCCTTGTCCATCAGCCCAGAGGCCACCGTGGCTCCCCTACAGATTTCCCCAAACAGCCGCTGTGTCCCTGGAACACCTGGATTTGGCACTGGAGTATCAGTATTTGGCTTACTGGGAGTTGCGTGAGGCTTGAATTTTAAGAGGCAGGGATTTGAGTGTATAACCAGGGCTGCAGCTCAGACTTTTATGCTTGAGAGCTGCAATACAGGCTCCTGTGAGTGCAGTAAATCCCACTCCGGAGGGCTCGGCTGTTTGCATTTAGCCCATTTCCCTCCGTGGCAAATTTTGGCCCTGCTGTTTTTTCACTGGGATGTCCCTCTGGCATCAATTTTGGATGTATCTGGCGCCGCCGATGCTTTCTCCTCCTGCCCCAGCTCCATCCTGCTCTGGGCTGAGACCCCGAGGAGCGTGGGGACCTCTGCTCACTCACACCTTTGGAGATGGAGCTTTGTGCTGTGTGATTTGCCCCCGATCTAATAAATGCGATCCATTAATTGGATCATTGCCTGCTTCTCCAGTTAATTTCCTGGATATTTTTAAATGTTAAAATGTAGTTTTTATAGTCTTTCATTATTTTTAGCCTTAAGCTTGACTATAATCGTCCCTGTAATGTAACTGTAAAAAACTCCCAGCTTTATATCATAAAGGAGGACATTAATTGTCATTTTTTGTGTACATCAGCAAGATCAAAACATGCTTCCTGATTACTTCTGTTTGTACATAGAGTCTCTTTGATATTTAGATATGAATAAAGTGTGTGTGTGTAATCTGAAAGTCAATTCTTCCCTCCCTGCTGCTTGCCATGGAGTCCCTTTCACAGGCTTATTTACCAAATTGATTTAAAAATTTAGTAATTGCCCTTCCAGAATGATTTCTCAATAATCAAAGTGTCTTTAAGCACAGTGGCAAAATATTTGTCCTCCTTGGTTCAGATGCACTCCATGCCTTGGCCTTTCTGTCCTCCGCCGAGGGCAAACCCAAATCTTTTCATCCCTCAAAAATGAACTCCAGGGAGAAGGGGCTGTGAGAGGAGCTCAGCTCATGCCCCAAATTTCGGTTTTGTGCCCAGATTATCAACACGACTGGGAAAAGTCCCGTTCCATCAAATCCCTCGCTGGGTCCCAGGGAGGTTTCCTGAGGCTGGAAGGGCTTTGGGGCAGAAAACACCTTCTTTTCACCAAGCTGGAGGTGGTCCCGTGGCTGGGGCACCTTCCTCCCCGGCGCTGGGGAATCCTCCGCCGCCGCAGCCCCGATCCCGCTTTGTAAATGTAATCAACCTTGAGGTCTTGTTACTTCCACAGGTGCAATTAACATTACCATCTGCTAATCCGTGATTAACGATGTTTACAAATATGCTACAACATGTTAAAATGTGCTGGCACTCTTGGTTTTTTTTTTTTTTCCCCTCTCCTTTTTTTCCCTTCCCGCCGGCAGCGACACGGGATGGTTTTCCTGGCCCAGGGCTCCCCGTACCCCACCCTTAATTCACAGACCTTTTGTTTTTCATTATTTAAAAAGCGCTGTTAAAACTCCAAACCAGCTGTAGGAATGACAGGTTCATATCAGAAGGTCAGTGCTGCTAAATGGGGTTTAATTGCACGGGGGTTGAGGTACAAACTGATGAATCTGGATAATAAAACTTTGTGGGGAGCGACATATGGTGCAGTTTAAAGTAAATTTTTATTGATCATCCCACAACTGATGTGTTAATGGGATGGCGGTCTTTGCTTTGGGTTTGATATTGATGTGGAGTTTTAATAATGTCACACAGGAATATTGCGGAGGGGTTTATAATTTAAAAAAAAAAAAAAAAAAAGAGTGTTTTCTATTAACTGCCTGTTTCTTCCTAACGCAGGGAGGAATATATTATATCTCTACTGTATGTCCTCCAGATCTAGGTTACATGTAATTGCTCGGTAATTGGTAGAACCATGTAAAAGCCATGGTATTTGCCAGTAAACCCTCCTAAGTTACCATGAAATTGAAGTGTGATATTTATTCTCTACAAAACTTGCTACCCAAATATGGTGTACGATCAGGTTTGGTCACCGCAGAGGAGCTTCTGCACTGGCTGTGCCCAGCCCAATGCCCTCATGGCTCCCATTTTCCACCAGGATCATCCTGATGGCTGGGGGTGGTCTCTGACTGGGAGGTTAAGGGGTTATTTTGCTCCAGGGAAGATGCTTTACCTTCCCTTGAGCTTCGGTCTCAGGATTATTAAAGCTGTTTTAAGGCCCAACTCAACATGATGGAGTTTTGGAGGTAGGTGAAGGTGTTCTCATCGTGTTTTCAGCGGGATTGGGAAGAGGAATGACAGTTGTGTTGGTTTTTGAAGCCTTTGGAGAGAAAGTATTTGTCAGTGCACTGGGGGTACAACTGTGGGTCGCCTGTATTTCAGCCTCTTGTTAGGTAGGGTGTCCAAAAACTGTTCCCATCTTGGCAGTTTCCATGATATAACCATGACTGCATCCCCAGCAGCGTGGCCAGCGGGGCAAGGGAGGGATTGTCCAAAAAAGGGGAGATTGAGATGAGATCTCAGGAAGAAATTCTTTGCTGTGAGGGTGGTGAGAGCCTGGCCCAGGTTGCCCAGAGAAGCTGTGGCTGCCACATCCCTGGAGGGGTTCAAGGCCAGGTTGGAGGGGGCTTGGAGCAACCTGGTCCCTGCCCAGGGCATTTGCCCCCTCCTGAGAAAAGGGGTGGGCTCAGTGGTGACTCCTCACCCACCGCCTGCCTCACACCTTTAAATATGTGCAGAAGTAATTGCCTTGCTTATGATCAATAGTTTTATATACTTTAAAAATGTAACAATACGCTGGGAATTGATGCAAAGTTAAACCTGCCAATTTTTTTTTTTTTTTAATTTTTTTTTTTTTTCCCCCCGCTGGCCTGTTTTAGAAGCTGCAAACTCAGCAGTGTTTCCCCCCCGCGCTCGGGAAGCGGCAGCTCAGCTGTTTTCTCTGAAGATCTGAACGTCCCACAGATCCCATCCCACGTCCTCACATCCATCCCCATCCCATGGATCCAGCCCCAACTCTACTGGTTCGCATCCTCCCCATCCCATGGATCCAGCCCCAACTCTACTGGTTCACGGCTGTGGTGGCTGCAGTTGGGTGTAAATGTCCGTTCTTAACACTTTTAAAGCCACCTTGGAAAGGTTTGTACAGCAGATAAAAGGGCTGCCCATCCCTGCAGGTTTGGGGTCCTTGGTGGGGTGTTATCGAAATGTCCAAGCACCAAACTGGCCATGGGAGAGTGGGCAGAGGGGACACGCTCATCCCCATGGAGCATCTTGGGGCGACCAGCGCTGCAGAGGGCTCAGAGGACCTCCATGCCCATATAAATCATTAGCTCTATTCCAGTCTTTAATTAATTACGGGAGCAATTGCTGCCTGCCTCTCCTGCAGGAGCCAATGAATAGTAAAATGATGCTTTCCCTCCTCTCCTCTTTCCATCATTTCTTCCCATTTTGAGAAGCTGTTCCTGCAGATGGGCCTTTCCCTTCGTACTTTTGAGCCTCCCCAGGGTCGGGGTGCTGAAGGATGACACCCCCTCTTTGTGGATTTGCCTGGGGACACTCGTGTGGCCCCGTCCCCGCAGCAGCCCCTCGGTGCCACCTCACCCCACCTCAGGTGCTGTTGCTTTGGGAGGTGCCACACACCTTTCCCACAGGATATTGGGCGATAAATGTACCAGTTTGGGGCTGGAGGTGGGGATGGCAGTGAGAGGGTTCTGGGGTGAGAACCAGGAGCAGATGGTGGACCCATCCTGTGGGCGGTGCAGGATGGAGTTTGTCCCACCTCGTGGGTGCTTATATAGAGGTAGGGGATGGTGTCATACATTAAATATTTGTGACATAGAGCGAGGAGAGATACCCCTTTTCCATTTGGGATCGTTCCTGGCAGAGGAGCTCCATCCCATGAGAGCTGGGGGGAATTGGGTGGTTTTGCAGCCCTGGACCGAGCTGCTGGCGCTGCCCCATCCACTGAGGATGGAGATAGTCAGTGCCATAAAACCATCTCCATCCGAGCCCGGGTGAACCCCCTGCTCCCCAGCAGCACCACGGGGGAATTGGAAAGAGGGAGAACAGTTAAAATCGAGGGGGAGGCAAGAGGGATGCGCGAGGGTTTGCGTTTCCTGGCAGGATAAATGAGGTGGTGGTGTCTGGCGGCGCCTTCGCAGCTTTGCCAACCCTCATTAACACCTTTCAGCAAAGCGGAGCTTATTCAAACTATCTCACAAGTCTTTTGCTGGAGATTGCATCTGTGCCTAATATGCATTTTTATATAAACAAGGGTACTAAATGGCCTTTCAGTTCCCTCTGTAATGTCTTTTTTAATGGAAGGTCCTGAATTAAGAACATATATATATGACTCTAAGAATTTTCTAAGTGATATTGAAAACCTATTGTAAAGTAGGATTTCTTCTTGCAAAATTATTTTAATGAGGTTCCAGTTTATTTTCTGGCTATATTTTACTTACTTAATCCTCCAGAGGGGCTTTTCGCAGGCAGCATCTCATTTTCAATGCAACTATTCTTAACATTAGGGAAAACTACCTTTCTGAAATGCATGAAGGAAAAAAAAAAAAAAAGAAGAACCAGAGGAAGATGTACGAGATAAGAATAAACTTGAAAAGCTTTGAGGTGGTTTATGGCTTCTCTTGAAAGAATAACAGTTCATGTATTTTTGTTATGGTGTGGTTTAATGATGCTTGCAGAAAAAAGATAAGGTAGAAATGGAAATATAAAATTAAACCAGCAAAGTGAATGTGATTATTTTAGTTACTAGTATTACCTGGGGAAAACGCTCTTGGGGTTTTTTTATCTAGACTAAATATTTGCTTTTCTAAAAGGGAAGGCCCTCTACATCTCCTGGCACGAGGGTGGGAAGGGAGATTTTTTTTCCTGTGGTCCAACAACTGCAGGAGGACGGAGGTGTCTCTGCTGGAGACCCCTGTGGTGGCTTCATCACAGCCCGACATGGGGCTGGTTTTACCAGGGTTGTGTCAGGTGCCACGATGGGGAGATGACCCCGAGAGGGGCTTCACAGCCTCACCAGTGTCCGTGCTGCTGTGTCTCCGGGGGCATCTCAAGTGGGTGAGGAGTGTGAAGGGGTCTTGTCCCATCCTGTCTCATCCCACCCCACCTGTCCCATCCCATGCCATCCCACCTGTCCCATCCCATGCCATCCCATCCCTCCCCTCTCATTCCACCCCCATCCCTTTCCATATCCCCTTTCCCATCCCATCCTATCCCTCTCCTCTCCTTTCACTCCACCTCTCTCCATCTCTCCATCTCGGCTGTGGGTGCAGAGCTGAAGCCAAGAGCTCAAAGGCCAAACCACCGTCCCAATCCAAGACCTTTTGCCTTCCCTGAGCAGCTCTGCAGGTCTCCAGTCCGAGCCCACCCGTGGTGGGATGGTGCTGGCCGTGCACTGGTGGGGACTGGACAGGATCAGCCAAATCTCCAGCCAACTCAAGCGTGACAGGCAAGGCCCTGGCTGAGATGGCCCCCGAGCATCCCTCTGCTGCCGCCGGGTCGCGAGAGGTAAACTCACCGATGAATTCAGCCTGACGTGTGGCCTTGAGCTTCACCGGGTAGTTAATTTTTCAATTTCTTTCATGGATCCGGAATAGCAAAGAGTTTGTTTATAATTAAAGTACTTGAAGATTTATACTTTAATTCAAATAGCTGAAAAGAAGCAGTTTCTGTGTAGGTTTCTTCACTATCAGAATCTAAAACAGATTATTATGTAAATTTTTTCGATCCTAAATTCATTATAATATTCAATTTCAGGAAATGCTCTTGACCATCTGCTGCTGCTCTAAGAAATGAGTCTTGGAGATTGTTTACTACCAGAAATATTGTAGGTATTTAGGGTAGATCACAGTGGAGTGTAAGGGCAATGTTCTGGTTTCCGAGTCTGGTTATATAAAATCTTAGCGCTGACGCCACGAGCCACGGCGGCAGCTTCTGCTCTGCCAGGGTCCTGGCTCATCCCAGCTTGTGGAGATGGTGCCACCTCCTTCTTCCCATCCACAGCCCTGTTGTGTCTATGAGCAGAGGGTGACAGTCCTTCTCGGTCTGAATGGATTAATTCCTGGTCTTTATTACTTCTATTTATTACTTTTATTAAGTGGTTTGAGATCCTTGGGATGGGAAGTAACAGTGAAAGTATCATCTGGCCAAGTCCAGGCTGGATGGGGCTTGGAGCAACCTGGTCTGGTGGGAGGTGTCCCTGCCAGTTGGGGGGTTGGAACTCGATGATCCTTAAGGTCCCTTCCAACTCTGACCATTCTATGATTTGCCATTTATCGTAACCTTCCAGCTTGCCAAGAGAAGCCATGTGCTGACCTGTAGGGAGCTTTTGCTCTTGATGATTAGAGTGAGAAGGGGTGAAAAGTGGGGGTGAAGCTCCCATCACCCACAGGACTGGATGACCACCAAGATGTCCTGAACTTTAATTGTTGGGGTTTTTTTTTCCAATGTATTTTACTACCACAGCTTGTGTGTCATTAGCAGTGTCCGTGCTGAACTTTAATTGCTGGTTTGTTTTTTTTCCAATGTATTTTACTACCAAAGCTTGTGTGTCATCAGCAGTGTCAGATGTGGTGGATGAAGCCTGAGAGTGGTGGTACAGAGGTGCTGGGGGTGGGCTCCCATCCCGGGGTGCTGCTCCCCCCCAGATCCCAAAACTTTCTTTCCCTGCCATCGTCCACCCTCTCCAAGACGCTAAAAGATGTCGCTGCCCCTCTGCTTGCTCCGACACCTTTGAGTTGGGCTTGAGGAGGCACGTATTAAAAGAGGTTTCTTTTTTCCTCCCCCACAGCCTGGCTCAACAAGTGCAGCACCCGGGGGGCCGGCGGCGGTGCCTATTGATCGGGGCTGGGGCCATCCCTGCCCTTCCCCACCACTGCGCCCGGTATTGACGGATCGAAGCGGCCAGCGGGGCCCAGGCTGGGAAGCAACGGCTGCTGGAGGGGGGGGGAACAGGAGGGGGCTGTGGTGGGGGCATCCCCAGGGCTCACACTCCCACCAGACCCAGCATCACCCCAGCATCCTCCTCCCGGAACGGGCGATGTGGCTGCCTTTCCTCGCCGTGGGGTCGGGCTGGGGATGCTGCACGGAGAATAGTCATTAATATTGAATTATGGACAGTATTTAGAGAGATGGGGCTGTTGATGGGGCAGAATAGACTTCAGAAAGGCACTCGTGTCTGTCTGGGTGCATAGTGTAGGAGTGCCTGCGTGCAGAGGGATGCCCAGGAGGGTTGTATAGGTCCTGATGTATAGGTCCTGGTGTATAGGTCCTGGTGTATCACTCCAGCAGCTTCTATAGGAGCGTGTGCGAAGGGCTCGCAGTGCAGCCCTGCCCCTGCCAGCGTAGTAACTCCAGAGCATGGCCTGAAGTTGTTTTGGCTTTTTTAGCAAACCCAAAAGACAAGGCTCATCCCGCACTACAAGCAGCGTGCAGTAAGATGGGTAACTGTGGGTCTGCAGGAGAGGGACCGTTCAGCAGCCCTTGGATAAATATCAGCGTTGAGTATGATGGAGAGGTTTTTTTGTGTTCCAGTGTTTTCTTATCTGGAGCCCTTCCCAGGCTTCAGTATTCAAACCCCGGCAATCACTAATCGTCTTACTTCCCCTCCTTCAGGGAAATTTTAACTCTTGTCCTCTGCTGCTGAGCAGATCTTTAAGCCGGTAATAACGTTAGACAGAGGGAAATTAACGGCCTCGTCCTGCCCCTTCCCTGCCTGAAAAACCGCTAAAGAATGAAAGTACAGAATTAAAAAGGTATAAATTTGCATTCAAATCATTTTCCTGCCGATGAGGGGTTTGTTTCTAACAGGGTGCCAGGGAAGGTGTACACACCTCGTGCTCTGACCCTTCCCCTTCCCTCCTCTCCGAGCCCCATGAGGTTTGTGGGGTCACCTGGGGGGGTGTCAGGGACCCCGTGGGGCTGGGATTCCTCTGCCCACCCAAGTCCCTGGGGTTGCCCAGGATGGGATCTCTGCTCCAGTGGCTTGTTCCCCTCCAACACCCTAATCATCCCACTGGTGACACTGGCAGAGGGGATGAGGAGGGTGGGTGGCCTTCCTCCTCTGGCTGGGGGTGCTGTGGTGGCACTGTGTGGGTGCTGCACCCCATGTGCTTCACTGGGGGGTCGTTCTTGGGTTGGGGGGGGGGAGAACAGGGCCACGGTGGCCTTTGTCTGCCTGTGCCAAACAGATGTGAACAAACCCGAGTTCGATTTCCAAGACCGCCTGGGGAATATTGCTAACTAATTATAGAAAACAGAAGATGCGCTCCCCTCCTCTTGCATTTTTTGATAAACATTGTCTCCTCTCAACAGCTGAGTATTTAATTAGTGTTGATTGTTGTTCGCGTGTTCAATAACCACTCATCAGGAGGGGGGTGTCCGCTGGGGCAGCGTGGCCTGGAGCACAGAGGAGCGGAGGGTGTTCATAATTAAGGATGCAATTTATTTGAGTAAGTCATGTGTACAGCGCCCTGTGTTTTAGGTTAATTTTCAAGGTTAAAGGGTAAAAAAAAATAATAATATAGCTCGCAACTTCGGAGGATGAGGAGCGACGGTTGGCAACTTAATACCAAAAGCTGTGCAGGGGGTGTATATATATTTATATGTGTGTGTATACACACACACATGAGTGTATATATATACATATAAACAAACACATATAATGTATCCAATCTCTGCGATTGTGTACGTATGTGCCTGCACTTGTGCTCCCAGCAGAGCCCTCCAGGCCCCTCAGTGATTCCCATCCTCTTTCCCTACAGGCTGCTCCTCTTTCCCAAGTTTTGGCTGGAAAACGCTGCCGTGTGTTTGGCTGTGTGAGTTGGACTCTCTGGCTGCAGAAAGGTTCCTGAGGAAATAGGTTTAATTGAAAAGAAAAAGTTGCTTTTCCTTGGTGCTGCTGGGTGTGGGGAGGCTGAGGTTCACCATCGGGTGGGTTTATCATATCACACATGTTTTCAGCCTCGTGTTTGACTGTGTTTCCCTCAGGAACAGCAGCGTGGGCTGGTGTCCCCCCATACAGCCCGTGCCACGGTGGGCAGGGGTCCAGCTTGGCTTCCCAAGCACCGTAGGGACCTCTTCCCCGTTAGAGAAGACTAAAACCTCAAACAGAAACCTCTGTGGTTTTAAAGGCGTGTATCGATGCTGTCTGGAGACGGGATGAGTTGGCACACGTGGTCTCTCTTCCCTTTTCCTGGTGACCACACACCCGTGTCGGGCTTGCACCGACGTCCAGAGCAGGATGCTGAAGGTTTGGGGTGTAGGAGCATCCCTGCCAGTGGGGACACCGGGGTCCCTTCATGTGGTTTTAGGGACATTGCTGTGATTGTGTGTGACCCTTTGCACTGGGCAGGACCCTTTGGGGTTCCCCATGACACCAGGAGAGGTTTAGCCCAGGGTCTGAGCAGGACAGCAGACAGGCACTGGACACAGCCCCTCTCCTGCTGCCGAGATGGGGGTGGGGGGAGCAGCGGCTAAAATAGTAAATAAGCAAATAGCCCGTCTCCTCCCTGCATGGTTTCCCCTTTATTTATTTATATGTTTATTTTGCCGTGCCTGCTGACAGCAGTGATGGAGCTGTCATGCTTTGGTGGCCACCGGCTCATGATCCGGCACCTGTTCTCCCCGCTTTAATCTCTCCGCTCCGCTCCTATAGAGAGTCTATACATAACCCCCAGCCAAACAAAACGTGAAGAAAAATCAAATCTAATTACATGCCATTGATTTCTTTCCAAATTTGCTTCTAATACACTTTTTGACTACTCCTTGATTATTTTTTTTTTTAATTTCTTTCTCTTCCCCCCCCCCCATCCTATTTTTCCTTTCTCCTCTCCTTCCCCCCGTCCACTCACACAGCAGCTGCCTCCTCCCCGCGCTGGACACGCCGAGCCCCGCAGCAGTCAGGACCTGCACCAACCCGCCTGGTTTTTTCACTCTTAATAGGCAGTAGGGACGATCTGTGAGCTGAGCCTCTTCCTAAGGGACAGGTAGGACCGTGCAGCTTCCTTCATTGCTTTTCCCCTTCCCCTCCTCTTCTTCCTCGCGAGCCTGAGCGTTGCTTTCAGTGCCAGAGCTGCTGGCCACCAGCATCTCCTCCTGCTCATGGGTGCTCAGGAGGTGGTGGCAGTGGGTGCCCCAAGTACCATATACTGCTGCCCTGGCAGGCGTGGGGGGGCTGGAGGGGGCTTGTGCTGGTCCCAGCCTCCACCACTGATCAGCATGAGCAGAGGGTTGGCTGTGGAGCATGTTCCATGTCCCCATCTCCAGTGGGTGACTGGGTCCCAGTACGCCAGCATCACTGGAGGGAGCCTAGCGAGTGTGAGACCCCACAGGACGTGGGGCTGGCACGTCAGCAGTGGGGACAGACTCTGACCCCAGCTTGTCCCATCACACCTTGGCCCCCCAGCGCTGGTGCATGGAGCCATCGCTTTGGTTTGGGTCCTTTGAAGTGATGGCTCAGAGCAGACATGGCCCTGACCAGGCTGGGGGCTCACAGTGGGGACGTGGTGAGGACACGGTGGGGACGTGGTGAGGACACAGCAGTACCTGGAGCATGTTGGCTGTGGCAGGAGAGCTGCTCCATGCTCACACGGTGCTTTGAATCCCGTGACGATGGCGAGGAACGGCTCGTGGTGGCTCCCTCTGAGCTGCCACCCAGTTGGCAAACGGGGGCAGATGCAGGGCGAACGTAGGGGATGGGGCTGGATGTCCCCAGCCCTGGTGACAACTTTGCTGGGTGGGTGGCAGGGGAGGCTGGAGGTCCAGAGAGCTGCCAGTGGGCTGTGGGCAGCGGCTGAAGGGTTAAGGGCAGCGGGACGCGGAGGCGCAGGTCACTGGGCAGCAGCTTGGGTTGGACCTTTCTCTTGTAGGTCAATATATTGAATATCCTCTAATCTGGATCCACGGGGAGGGGGTGTGAGCTGTGTAGAGCAGAGATGTGTCTTGTCCTAAGGGTGATAAGGACGAGAGGGCTGGGTTTGGCAACAGGATGGCGGGAGGTGAAACAGTCTCCTCACCTTCAGCATTTCCCTGGGTACAATCTGACTCCTAAACATGTTACCAGCTATGAAAATTAAGAAAAAAAAACAACCCAAAGAGTGAAAACCCCAAGGACTTGCCCATCCCTTTCTTCTGTAGGGGTCTGGGCAGAGAAGAGACCCCCAAGGCCACGTCCTGACCGTGGCTACCAGTGTCACCTACGCACGGCCCCGGTGTCACCGGTGCTGGGGGATGCAAACCCACATCTGTGGTGCCCCTGGAAATACCCGCTTCCAAGAGAGCAGCAGGATTTATGGCATAAGGAGATGTATTTAGGCCGAAGACAGTTCAGTTGTGTTAATTATGAAAATCTAAAGATAATCTATATTTAATGTCAAATTTTTCTCAAATTTACTAAAGGATGAGGCGAATATATGCACGTGATGACATTTAAATGAAGAACAAGGTGCAATTAAACTCCAAAATGTACAGTAGACTAATTGGGAGAGGATGACAAATATAGTTATCATCAGCAACTAATTAGGGACCTGCTTTAGCTTTCCCCGCTTGATTAATCTTGACTAGGTGTTAATAAGTTACGCGGGCCCGGCCGTAAGTTGTGAACAGGCTGTTTGTTGCTCCGTCTGGCGCGGCAGGGGGGGGTGCAGGGGGGTGGGTTGTGTTTGCAGCCCCACGGGAGGATGCTTTGTGCTGAGGAGGGGCAGTGGTGCTAAGGGGGGGTTGTTTTATTGGAGGGGGGGTGGATGGATGGTGAGCCATCACAATTTCGGTGATGGCAATGTCCCCATCATGGTCATGGTCCTCCCCACCACCACCGGTGAGCCGAGGGAGGAGGACCAGCACCCGGCAGCGGTGTTGACACATCCCTTGTCTCCCAGATTTACACTCTTATCTTTTTGCATTGAAAGGTAAGAATAATAGTAAAATGTTAATGCCGTACTCTACATATAATACTGTACATAAACGGATGACATGACATGGGAGACAGATAAATCACCGCTGTGTTCAGACAATAATCTGCAGGAGACAGAATAACACATGAGTTCCCTGAGCGTAGGAATGTGCTCAGGAAAACGGGATTTTACAGCCCAAACCTTCTCTGATTTTTTACTAGTACGTTTATTAGGGTTCAATTTTATGAAATTAGATATATTTTTAAATATGCTGTTCCCTGCCTGTAATGGATACTCACCACTGTAGGAGCCTGGAAATGCTCATAGGTAAATGACTCACTGCAACTTGGTGCCCGTTAAGATGCCAAATGTGTGAGCCAGAGCTGGGCTAAAATGGGGAGAAAAACATGTTTCTGCCTGGAAAACATCTGGGGGACATCCCTGGCATGGGTTTTCTTGTGGGTTGGCAGTTTGTTGGAGTTCCCTGGGGAAACTGCAGCCCAGTAAAACCCTGGTCTACTGTGGGAAGGCGGTGGGAAAACTTCCTGTGGCTTGGCCATGGGGGGCTGGGATAGATGTTCTCCTACAACCATCCCACCACCATCCTACCACCATCCTACCACCATCTCACCACCATCCCGGGCTGTAGAAAAGATGAAAAGTTATATTCTGTCCTGGTCTTGCTTCTTGATGGTGGAGACCATGGTGCCATGAGCTCTCAGTGCCAACCAGCCGAGCGGGGATGGTGCCACCACCCTTCAAACATGGTCCTTCTGCAGAAACCACCTCCAAAGGCCCAGGGGGGGTTGTTTCTCCTGCTCCCTGGCAGGGTAGGGTGAGGAGATGCCGCTGACAGATCGAAGGCTGTTTTTTCCCCCAGAAACAATCCCGAGCGGTGGTGGGAGAGCAAAGCCATTACGGCGGAGGATGAACTTGGCTCAGTCGCCATGGAAACGCTGGCCGGGACCCGGCGCCGCTCGCGTGTGCACGAGTCCCGTTGACCTCACTTAGAATTATTACCTTTAGCCAAATAAAATAATTTGTGTTAATAAAGAGACCATTTTCTCTCGGCTTCCAAGCGAGCCTTCCCCAGAAGGCAGAGTGACTCCTTAATTACACTTTTACTGCAAGGTGATTAATGTTCAATATGTGATACTCCGTTTAAATAAGTCGCTTATTAACACCTTTAATATGTTTTAATTTTTTTTTTTTTTCCCCTCCCTTTTTCCTCCCCCCCACCCTGCTTCCCCCCTCCCCTCGGCAGGCCGGGCTGCAGCACTAGATGGAGCTCTGATATTAGCCATGGGCACGGGTGGGCACCCACTGCCCCCACCCAGCACCCACGGGTGAGCCCTGGGGTCCTGCAGCCTCCCAGAGGGACACAACGATAGGAACCAGGAGGGGACACCCCAAGTGTTAATCGGGAGCAGTTAAAAGTTAATCAGGGAGTGCACCAGGAACCCCACTTTGCTTTTTCCTGCTGCAGGGTGGTTGTGGGGTGATGTGTA
Source organism: Calidris pugnax (assembly GCF_001431845.1). NCBI lineage: Eukaryota > Metazoa > Chordata > Aves > Charadriiformes > Scolopacidae > Calidris > Calidris pugnax. Next base: position 1,036,180 of record NW_015090764.1, read on the forward strand.
ACAAGCATGTGAGGGCTCAGCACGCCCTCGGTGAAGGACTGCAGCAGCCGTGGGATGCTGGGTGAGAGCTGCCAGGGCCAGGCTGGTCCCCTCGGGGGACAGGATGCAGCCACGCCAGGTTTGGAAGCTCCCATCACGGTCCGGCTATGCCCACCTCCTCCCTGGATGAGATGATGATGATGATCACAGAATCTTCTAGGTTGGAAGGGACCTCAAAGATCATCTTGTCCAACCGTCAACCTAACTGACAAAAATAGACACCCACACAACAAACAAGAAGCATCACCATCACTAAACCAGACCTCCCAGCACTACATCAACTTGTCTTCTGAACACCTCCAGGGATGGGGCCTCAACCACCTCCCTGGGCAGCCCATTCCAATGGCTGAGAACCCTTTCAGGAACCCTAATTAAAGTAATTTGTTATGCCTCTCGAAGCAATATATATATGAAAAATATAGGTTTGTGTATACATTAACTGGCCTTTCAGAAATACAGGGGATTCTTCTCTTTCTTAAATCAGAAAATGTGCCACTTCCCATTTCCTAAAGGAAACACCTGAGTGGGGAAGGGTCCCCAGAAAGCGGAGCCAGGATCGTTCTATCTCCAGCTCAGGCCACTTGCTCCTCTCTGCTTGTCCCTCGAGAGAAGAGAAACATTTTGAGGCACCCCCTCCCCTTTTGCATGTCATTTTGAGAATCTTTTTTTGGCTCTTGCTCGTTGTTTCCTTGGGCGCTTGGTTGGTTTTTAAAAAAAAAGAAAGAAAATTCTTTTCCTGTCTGAAATTGATCGTTTCTCATGATTGCAGCTGAATTTCGAAAGTTAAGAAGTCATTTTATTTTATATCGGATTTCTTCTTTTTAGAACTATTTTTATTTGTGCAGCAACAGATGTTTATAAATACATGTTATTATTTGTCATATAAAAGGATGTATTAAGGGCAGTAGTATATTCCAGATTGTTTCACCTTAGCACGTGGGATTTTACAAGGCGCACTTGAAACAAATCTCAACATCATTTGCAAAATCTCTGCTTTCCCACCCCCGGGTCTCACAGGTGACAATTCTCTTACAGGGTGGTTGGGTGAAGCTTGGGGACAGCTCTGGGCTGGTGGCAGCCCCAGGAGCACGTCCCAGGTGGGGGACCCACAGCCACCCCCCAGCCTCGGCCCTGCCGACACCCAACGCACCCGGTTTAGTTCCCAAAATGAGAACACAAATAAAGAAAAAATAAAAATTTAGGCATCGCTGTAGAGTTTGGAAATGATGTTGGTGGCTTCTCCCTTTGCAGCCCCACCAGAGGGAGAGCACCAGGGGGTTTGGCTGCGCAGGGGAATGTAAAAAATAGAATTTAGGCGTCGCTGTAGAGTTTGGAAATGATGTTGGTGGCTTCTCCCTTTGCAGCCCCACCAGAGGGAGAGCACCAGGGGGTTTGGCTGCGCAGGGGAATGCTGATCCAAGGGATGGACATCTGTAGGGACACTGCACAGGATGATGCTCTGAGGGATGCTGCGTGGGATGCTGAGCCAAAGGATGCTGCACCAGATGCTGCAGGGGATGCTGGTCCGAGGGATGCTGATCCAAGGGATGCTGGTCCAAGGGATGTTGGTCCAAGGGATGCTGTATGGGATGCTGATCCGAGGGAGGCTGGTCCAAGGGATGCTGCAGGGGATGCTGGTCCGAGGGATGCTGATCCAAGGGATGGACATCTGTAGGGACACTGCACAGGATGATGCTCTGAGGGATGCTGCGTGGGATGCTGAGCCAAAGGATGCTGTGAGAGATGCTGCATGGGATGCTGATCCGAGGGATGCTGGTCTGAGGGATGCTGGTCCAAGGGATGCTGGTCCAAGGGATGCTGCAGGGGATGCTGGTCCGAGGGATGCTGGCCCAAGGGATGCTGCACGGGATGCTGGTCCAAGGGATGCTGGTCCAAGGGATGCTGCAGGGGATGCTGATCCAAGGGATGCCGTGAGAGACACCGGCTGCACAAGGCCACAGCTGCTCCCCTCCTGGTGCAGGTTTGCTTCTCGAGGGTTATGGGATGCTGATCCAAGGGATGCTGCAGGGGATGCTGATCCAAGGGATGCCGTGAGAGACACCGGCTGCACAAGGCCACGGCTGCTCCCCTCCTGCTGCAGGTGCAGGTTTGCTTCTCGAGGGTTATTCCCTTCTCAAGGGATGCCGTGAGAGACACCGGCTGCACAAGGCCACAGCTGCTCCCCTCCTGGTGCAGGTTTGCTTCTCGAGGGTTATTCCCTTCTTCCTGCACTTGTGTGGTGGGGACAGGGTGCACCACACAGGCTGACACTGTTATCCCTGGTGGAGGTACCTCCTGTACCTGTCACTCCAGCCCCAATTTCACCTTGAAGCAGGGTCTTGCCTTCAACTCCAGGGTGAACCCTGGGATGAACCAACAGCGGCAAGGACAGGAGAGCAGCAAAGGGATGATGGAGAGCAGTGATGGGGGTTGTCTGGGGAGAAGATATAAATCCCGGGAGGTACATGTGAAGGCAGGTGGGATAGAGGAAAACCCCCATGCGTTCACCACAGCCAGCTCTGCTGCTGGGACCTTGCACGGCCGAGGGGCTGAGAAACCAAAATCATCCTGGATTATCCATGTTTGAGTTCGAGCCCTGCATCCCCATCTCCCATGGGGAGATACCAACCCAATTGCCCCACCACTATCACGTGCAGAATCAGCAGGTTTCTCGTAAATACCTATGAAAACCTTCGACAGGAAGGTTTCACAACCCTCAGAGAAACCAAAAAAATACAGAGAGCAGGACTGCTCTGTGGGTTCCCAAATCCTTCCACATCCCTGTGGTGCAGGAGCAGGATGAGGCCCCGTTCGCTCTGCGCTGTGTTACTGCCTGATCTATGGTGTCCGTCAGCGTCGCAGCCGCAGCACTGAGAGCTCCCAAACACCTTCTTAAAGAACTCCATTTACTGCTACAATGAACACGGGCTGCTCGGCGGAAAAAAAAAAACATGGAGACGAGGGGGAGCCTTTTTATTTATACAGACGGCTGAAAAAGACAACCCCACCAGATCCAGCATTTACCCGGCGGCCAGGAGCTGCCTTCTCAGGTTGGGTTCTTTCTGCTTTATGTCATCTAGTTTGGATCTCTAAATTCCTGCTTGGCCCCCCCAGTCCAAAACCGGGCTACGAAGGGATGCTCACGGCAGTCCCGGTGTCAACCATGCCAGTTCTGGGCCAAACTGCCCAAAAGTGCAGCTCCATATGGCAGGGGCTGACTCCCTTTCTCCCCCTTTTACCTGCTTTCTGCTGGAAACAGGGTTAATTATTCCTCTTATATGGAGAAATATCCAAGGGAACTTGTTAAAGAGCTGCCCTGGCTGCTGCTGGGGGGGGATTGTGCTGAGAACCACTGCAGAGTTAACTAAAATTGCAGAGAAACAAGTGATTTCTAAATGAACTTGTCCTTTAATTCCTCAGTGAGAGCTCGGGAGGAAGTGCTCAGGTGCTCCCCGTTACCAATCTGGTGGAGCTTTTCCTGGAGAACCTCAGTTCCCCCGGCCAGGGTTCAGGTAAGGATTGCTGGAGATTATAAATGCCTGAAACGTTGCTTATCTCCTTGAGTCGTTTCATTTTCTACCCCCAGCGTGGAGCTTTCTGAAGGGAACTGCAGGTTTGTTGTTGTCTTCGCAGGGGTAGGCTCTGGTCCCTTTCCTACCGATTTTTTTTTTTTTTTTTTAACTGATTTCTCCTTTTCTTTTTCTCTTCTCTTCTTGCAAAGAGGCATTTTATCAGGGACGTGAGGGGTACCCCTGAGACTCCAGCTCCGGCTGCTCTCCTTTGTTTGCCCTGAATTCCTTCACTTTATTAAAAGGTGTCGAGAACTGGGAGGAAATAAACTGAAAAACAGCTGATGTCATTTCTTAAAATTAGCAGTAGCCCCCTTTGGTTAAGGCTGGAGGGGACCCTGGGAATAATCTCTCATTAAATGATGTTAACAGTTCTATTAATAGAAAATGCCTTGTAAAACCCCGTAAGAGAGGTAATACCTCTGGTTTTCTCTTGCTCTGGATTTTTTTCTGGGGTGGGGGTTGTTTGTGGGCTTGGTTTTAGTTTCTCGTCGTCTCTGGATAGTTTGGAAAAGGGAGGAACTTTGCTTAAGCTCCATCTGGGAAAATACTAAAGCTCTGGTAGAGGAATAGCTGCTTAGCTGGTATAAATTCTGAGAGCTCCGTTAATTTCAGTGCTAAATTAGACATTTTCTTAATTGTTTGTCCTATTAGCCACCTCTCTGACAGAAAGGCATCAAACACCCCCCGCACCCCCCTCCCCTCTGCTTCACCACTAGGTATTTGGGAGTTCATTAGTTCAGAGGGCTGAGCTATACATCATCCGGCATTTCTTAATAGTCATCTATTTCGGGACTAATTCCCATTGAAAATGAGCTTTTATTGCATTAAATAAAACTTCAGGTAATTCTGAGAATAATATTTCTCTAATGTTCGAGACCCAGGGAAAGTCTCCAGCCAAGTTGATGCTGTTTAATCGCGGGGAAACCCTGGATAAGGCAGTGGTGGGGTGTGCAGGTTCCCCCCCTCCACCTCCCTTTTTTTTATTTTCCAACTTTGCACCTTTAGTATCGTTTCTGCTCGCAGCTGGGTATTTTGCTCATTTTCTTTCTGACCTAATGGCACTTGCTTTTGCTGGCTGTTTTCGATGAACAAGGTAAGCAGCAAATAAAGCCAAGTTCATCTTCGCCGCGTGATGGCAACGAGGAGACGGGGCTGTGGGAGCCAGTTCCTACCCCCTTCCCTTTGGGGTTGTGTTTCTGATGTCACCTGGTGCTGCTTGCACAGAGGACCCCATCCCATGCCACCACCAGAGGGGACAGGACCACCAGGGACCTCAATTTGGGGGATAAAGTTCCCCTTTAGGGTCAGTGACAGCCCTTCTGTGCCCAGAGGTGAGACACCAGCGTGTCCCCTCTCCTGTGCCATCAGCAAACCCATATTGTCCCCAAACCCAGCTCTCCTTCTCCGTGGTGACAGCAGCAGCAAAGCCCAGCAGCACCACGGGGACGGGCAGCACCTCCCCTATGCCTTAAAAAACTCCTTTAAAACTTAATAGTGGCCAGTAATGAACCAGCAAAGGTTTATTGCCTATAAAGGATAAAATTAATGTAAGTTATCCTCATAAACTCTCCGGATTTGTGCTGGTTCTTCCTATCCTCACAGCCTGTTCTAAGCAGCTAATGGGCAGCTCTGGGGTCGTGGTGGAGTTGGTTAATTAGCAAGTACCAGCCCTGGTACTTCCGAGGGAGCCCAGGATGCTGCCCAGCAAAGCAGAGGCATGAATTACATTTTCCTCTAAGAGTTTTCCTCGCTGGGATACAACCTGTGGTCAATATATTTTTCTAATGACTGTAGGATCTTAACAAGGTTTTTTCATGCTCTGCTCCTGTTCCACCCACCTCTCTCGAGGTGGAACTGCTCCAAACTCCCCATCCTCATTCTTAGAGGAAGGGGGGAAAAAAAAAAATCACACTTTGTTTTTTCTTTCTAAGACTGTAGCTAAAACCAAAATGTGGGATTCAGCAAAAAAAAACCCAGAAGACAAATACACAGAGGCAGGTACCACTGACTTACAGTCCGCAGCATGTTTTTACAGTGGTTACTTATTTTCAGTAAATTGATGAGGCTTAAAGGGGAAGCTAAACTTTTAGCCGATATATAGGTGAAATAATATTAAATTCCCATATTAAAGATCATCATTAACCTGTTTGGCTTTTATTGGGCTAACAGTAAACACAAGAAGCTGTGAACAGGGTGTTTATTATTTCAATGAATATTTATAACATACAGGACCTTTAGAGTAAATAAAGGGAAGAAGCTGTTGTAGGGCGATTGAGGGGTTGATAAGCAAAGCCTTATCTTTAAATTGTGTGTGCAAAATGAAATGCACCTGCACTGTAAACCCTCGGGTTTGCAGTTGGTATATACCTATATTTAGGAAATGAAGACACCTCTTATTAAGCAACTTATTAGAGAGTCTTTTGTTTCCAATGGACACTAGGTATGTTTGGGATAACTTTGGTTTTAAATAGAAGTATTTGGAGGCTGATCTGCAGCACCGTGACTCACCATGCAGACAGGGTCACTAATTTGGGGGTTTGGGGGCTTTGGCTGAAGGAGCGCCTGGAGCCCCTCTTTTTTCCCCTGTTCACAGAGTCACAGAATGCCATGGGGTTGGAAGCGACCTCTGGAGATCATCCAGTCCAACCCCCTGCCAAAGGTCCGCCCAGAGCAGGTCTCACAGGAACGTGTCCAGGTGGGTTTGAATGTCTCCAGAGAAGGAGACTCCACCACCTCCCTGGGCAGCCTCTTCCAGGGCTCTGCCACCCTCACAGGAAAGAAGTTCCTCCTCATGTTTAGATGGAGCTTCTTATGTTTGAGTTTGTGCCCATTTCCTCTTGTCCTGTCACTGGCCACCAGTGAAAAAAACCTGGCCCTATCCTCTTGACCCCCACCCTTTAAGTATTTATAGGTGTTGATCAGATCCCCCCTCAGTCTTCTCTTCTCCAGACTAAACAGACCCAAGTCCCTCAGCCTTTCCTCATAAGAGAGCTGCTCCACACCCCTCATCATCTTTGTAGCCCTAAAACCCTCTTCCCCAAACTCTCTTTCTGCAGCATCTTGGTGCAATAACTCCAGAAGTGTCTTCTGCACTTGCCAGATATTTAGGGAGCTGGTTAGTTAAGACATCACATAGGGATGGAGATCTGCACAACCGCTTACTGGGAGAGGTACCAGGGCACTGGCTGAAGTTCTTTGTCCTACGTTATATATAAGGGCACATGTATGTTTAACTGGTACAGGAAGATGTATGTTATAAAGCTCTCGATACAGACAATAGGATTGGATGCCATAAAGGGACGTGTGGCTTGTGAATTAAGAGACTTGGTAACTTGTAGAATGATGGTTTAAAATGACTTTATTTTATAGCTAGTTTCTGCCATCTGAGTGATGTTGCATGTATTGGTTGTATTTATAACTTAATAGCTTTTCTCAATTTTATTATACTTTTTATGATACTTGTGGCTTTATGGTACTTCATAATTTTTCTCAGATTCATTAAATCCAGTTGAGGGTGGAGCTAATGGCCAAGCAGGTAGTGCATTCTGGGTGCCATGGAGCAGTCCATCATCCCCTTGCAAAGCCCAGGAGCTGGCTCTGGGATGAGTTCACGCCGCACGAGGTGACCCTGGGTGGCAGAGGGAAAGGAGGGCGATGATGGCTGCACCCAACAGCTGCTGCTTGGAGGCAGCTCGTGGTTATTCTGCTGGAGAAGATGTCCCAGTGCTGGTGGAGGAGCAATCGCTGCCCTGCCTGCAGAGCACCTGGTGATACTTCAGTATTTAGCTGTAATTAGGCACCCTTCCCTTTGCCAAGGGTGTGTTTGCAGCTGGGCTCATCCTGGAACAGCAGTGCAGAAACAGCATCAGTTTAGGTTCTATATCACACCAAAATAAGAGGGTCACAGCCCAGTTCCCCAGTATCCCAGGAGTGCTGGGAGAGGGTGGATGTGTCGATGGGCAACGGGGGAGTTGGATGATGTATTTTAATCTCCTCGGCGTCTTCGTTTCACAGGTACCCCTTGTCCACGGTGAGGTTAGGGTGATTTTTCTCTTCTGAACCAGTTAAACCAGTCATTCCCTCCCATAAACATGGGGCAGGGGGAGGGAAATCTTGCTTTTAGAACAAAGGTTTATTTTGGCACCTTGGGCTTTGATACTGACAAAATTCTGTATAATTTCTCCAATTCCTGCGTTAAACCTTTGGTTCCGTTGTGCTTTGTGTATTGTAAGCCTTCAGGGTTGGTAGGTGCCACGCACCAGCGATGATGCTTCTATGTTTTGAGGGTGTTAAATGGTTTTTTGGTGTTAAATCCTCACCCTGCAGCTTGGCTGATGCCAACCCCTCCCGGAGTGGGATGGCTTCTCACCGTGGTCACAGGGACCATTTGTACAGAGAAGACACCCCCGCAGCCGGTCAGCTTTGGCATTTCCTTCTGTGCTTGAAACTCACCCAAAACGATGCTATATTTAGGAAGGCTTGGGGGTGACTCAGAGCAGGTGAGGTGGCACAAGGAGCCCTGTTGGCATAACCTGGGCTGGTTTCACACTGGTGTGACAAGGGGAAGGAGAAAGCTTGGGGCACCTGTCACCAGCCAGACCCTGGGCACGGAGGACCCACGGTGACAGCTCGATGGCTCCCGGGTTTATTTGTAGCTCTTCAGTCCTAAAACCCCAGTCTGGGACAAAAATAGCAGTATCTTGTCATTCCGTAGTGGTTTTTTTTCTTCTTTCTTTTTTTTAAAAAACAAAGACAACCAGGCTCAGGAGCCCCCAAACATCACCGTTTTTAAATAAAAACGTCATTTTTGTTTGCGCTGAAATAGAGGGCAAGCTGCAGAAAAGCTGCAGGCCCCCGAGGGCAAGTGCCACGAATTCCTGGTGCCCAAGGAGCCCGGGCTGTAATTGTGTCTACACCAGCCCTGGTGGAGCAGAGATGCTTCTTTAGAGGCAAATCAGGTCGCTTTAACGTGTTCCCCGTGGAGTGGGAGACACTGGGATTGTTCCTTTTGTACAGTTTGAAACAATTTAATTCCCAATCCCACTTTTTGGGAAAAATGGAAAAAGATGGAGCTGACTTCTGGAAGAAGGTCTGTGTCCCCACGGGAGGCCGGTGGCATTTTGGGAGGGGGACATTAGACCCCCTCACCTTGCCACCCTCTACCTATTGATGATCCCAAGAGATACCGCGCTCCCCAACTCCGCAGCAGCCTTCATTACAAGCTGTTGGTCTGCGGGACTGCAATGCATTTATAATTTTTATTGTTATATCTTTTAATTTTATTTTGCTTTCCTTGCTGTCTCGGAGAAGGGAAGATAGGAGTCCATATTTATTACAGAGCAAACGATCTACCTCTGCGAATGTATGTATCAGTTAATTTAATCTCACCAGTTTTATTTAAACTGTTTTTCCTTCCTTTCTTTACTTCCCTCCTCCTCCTATCTCCCCCCCCTTTTCCTCCTCCTCTTGGTGCAAGGTGATCAGTTTGTTTAGATGTATGTTATAAAGCTCTCGATACAGACAATAGGATTGGATGCCATAAAGGGACGTGTGGCTTGTGAATTAAGAGACTTGGTAACTTGTAGAATGATGGTTTAAAATGACTTTATTTTATAGCTAGTTTCTGCCATCTGAGTGATGTTGCATGTATTGGTTGTATTTATAACTTAATAGCTTTTCTCAATTTTATTATACTTTTTATGATACTTGTGGCTTTATGGTACTTCATAATTTTTCTCAGATTCATTAAATCCAGTTGAGGGTGGAGCTAATGGCCAAGCAGGTAGTGCATTCTGGGTGCCATGGAGCAGTCCATCATCCCCTTGCAAAGCCCAGGAGCTGGCTCTGGGATGAGTTCACGCCGCACGAGGTGACCCTGGGTGGCAGAAGGAAAGGAGGGTGGTGATGGCTGCACCCAACGGCTGCTGCTTGGAGGCAGTTCATGGTTATTCTGCTGGAGAAGATGTCCCAGTGCTGGTGGAGGAGCAATCGCTGCCCTGCCTGCAGAGCACCTGGTGATACTTCAGTATTTAGCTGTAATTAGGCACCCTTCCCTTTGCCAAGGGTGTGTTTGCAGCTGGGCTCATCCTGGAACAGCAGTGCAGAAACAGCATCAGTTTAGGTTCTATATCACACCAAAATAAGAGGGTCACAGCCCAGTTCCCCAGTATCCCAGGAGTGCTGGGAGAGGGTGGATGTGTCGATGGGCAACGGGGGAGTTGGATGATGTATTTTAATCTCCTCGGCGTCTTCGTTTCACAGGTACCCCTTGTCCACGGTGAGGTTAGGGTGATTTTTCTCTTCTGAACCAGTTAAACCAGTCATTCCCTCCCATAAACATGGGGCAGGGGGAGGGAAATCTTGCTTTTAGAACAAAGGTTTATTTTGGCACCTTGGGCTTTGATACTGACAAAATTCTGTATAATTTCTCCAATTCCTGCTTTAAACCTTTGGTTCCGTTGTGCTTTGTCTATTGGAAGCCTTCTGGGTTGGTAGGGGCCACGCACCAACGATGATGCTTCTATGTTTTGAGGGTGTTAAATGGTTTTTTGGTGTTAAATCCTCACCCTGCAGCTTGGCTGATGCCAACCCCTCCCGGAGTGGGATGGCTTCTCACCGTGGTCACAGGGACCATTTGTACAGAGAAGACACCCCCGCAGCCGGTCAGCTTTGGCATTTCCTTCTGTGCTTGAAACTCACCCAAAACGATGCTATATTTAGGAAAGCTTGGGGGTGACTCAGAGCAGGTGAGGTGGCACAAGGAGCCCTGTTGGCATAACCTGGGCTGGTTTCACACTGGTGTGACAAGGGGAAGGAGAAAGCTTGGGGCACCTGTCACCAGCCAGACCCTGGGCACAGAGGACCCACGGTGACAGCTCGATGGCTCCCGGGTTTATTTGTAGCTCTTCAGTCCTAAAACCCCAGTCTGGGACAAAAATAGCAGTATCTTGTCATTCCGTAGTGGTTTTTTTTCTTCTTTCTTTTTTTTAAAAAACAAAGACAACCAGGCTCAGGAGCCCCCAAACATCACCGTTTTTAAATAAAAACGTCATTTTTGTTTGCGCTGAAATAGAGGGCAAGCTGCAGAAAAGCTGCAGGCCCCCGAGGGCAAGTGCCACGAATTCCTGGTGCCCAAGGAGCCCGGGCTGTAATTGTGTCTACACCAGCCCTGGTGGAGCAGAGATGCTTCTTTAGAGGCAAATCAGGTCGCTTTAACGTGTTCCCCGTGGAGTGGGAGACACTGGGATTGTTCCTTTTGTACAGTTTGAAACAATTTAATTCCCAATCCCACTTTTTGGGAAAAATGGAAAAAGATGGAGCTGACTTCTGGAAGAAGGTCTGTGTCCCCACGGGAGGCCGGTGGCATTTTGGGAGGGGGACATTAGACCCCCTCACCTTGCCACCCTCTACCTATTGATGATCCCAAGAGATACCGCGCTCCCCAACTCCGCAGCAGCCTTCATTACAAGCTGTTGGTCTGCGGGACTGCAATGCATTTATAATTTTTATTGTTATATCTTTTAATTTTATTTTGCTTTCCTTGCTGTCTCGGAGAAGGGAAGATAGGAGTCCATATTTATTACAGAGCAAACGATCTACCTCTGCGAATGTATGTATCAGTTAATTTAATCTCACCAGTTTTATTTAAACTGTTTTTCCTTCCTTTCTTTACTTCCCTCCTCCTCCTATCTCCCCCCCCTTTTCCTCCTCCTCTTGGTGCAAGGTGATCAGTTTGTTTAAAAAAAAAAAAAAAGCTGGAAAGTAAAACTATCCCGTGCCTTTTATAATCTGTATTGAAAAGGCTTTTTCTGGTTGCTACGGAATCGCTCTGCCTTTCACTGCTTACGCCTGTGTGCCTCCCGTGGCCCCCCGTCTGATTGACATTTACAAATTACCAAGCTGAGAGTGTTCAATCTTTGACCCGTGTGTTTCTATTCAGCAATGAGTGAGATTTGCAAGCATTTTGTCATATAATTACTGCAAATCCCTTGAAAATTTCCACAACAACGCCTAGATGAATGGTAATTTGTGCAGACAGCCGCTGATGCCTTTACAATGCACTAAGATGCAAAACAGTCTAATTTTTTTATTTTTTTTTTTACCCTAAGATTTCTGGGGGAAAAAAAAAAATGTTCTGCATGTGAGCGCGTTGTAAAATATTTGGATTGTTAGATTTATTCGCTTACACAACCTATATTTGTGCTGATTTTATTGTATTGACTGTATGCATTTTTTTCCTCCCATTCTACAGTTTTATTGTGTGTTGGTCATATGCATACATCACCCGCATTGTTCTCTGGGAAATTTATTCCACCTTTCAGCATGCTCTTGATAGGACTTATTGCATTACTAGTTAAGTGCTGAGATTTGCTACTACAAAGATTTGAAACAGCCCCTTGTAATGTTTATTTGCCAGACATGGCTGAGATCATATGTTTTCATAACACTCGGAGCACATCAGCGGTTCAGCAGCTGGTGGGGTTGGTCTGCTCAGGGTTTGGTCTTGAGGGATGGACCTCTCTGGGTTGGGAAGTCAAGGGGGAGAGCATCAACGACTCAGGAGGAGGTGGATGTCCAACACCTGTTGAAATAATCATATATATTTACTCATGGCTTACCTATTTATATCAGTCTGATTGTGTGTGCATCCATGTACACCTACACGTGTTGGGCAACCACATTCAGCCTTCAACATTTCACAAACAGGGGCAAAACCACTACTTCTGCAATGCTCCCTGGAGCTGTGACCTCTCCTGCCCGTGGGATGGAGCATTTCCCTGGGGAAGAGCCACTGGGCAATGCCGTGGCCACCAACGGGCACAGAACCAGTGGCTGAGAAATTCCCCCCGTGGCCAGGGTGGCCAGTGAGGGCTGTGCTGGTGAGTTTGTGTCCAACCTGGGAGAGGTTAGAGTTGTCTCCAACCTGGAAGACACTTTGGTTGTGTCACCTGCGAGTGAAGGATTTAGACTTCATTCGGGAATTCTGGGTTTGTGGTCTGCATTTTAAAACGAGCTATTCTTGCCAGTGACGTTTTGATGGAGTTTAATAAGCATTTGTCTTTAAGCAACGTTTTCAATTCATTCAAATCACCTTCTCACAATTTCCCTGCACTGGTGCATGTATATATTTATATTTCTCTCTATATACAGGTGCTGCCGGGGCTGTGGCAGTGGGAGCCTCCACAGGTTTTGGTTCTTACAGGGACCCCTGCTCGCTGCCCACCCTAAGAATTGTGATATGTGTTTTGTTGTCATTTGTTAAAACCAAAACAGCTTTGCAAGAATCATTGATAACCAATTTGTGCTTTGGTATTGCTTTTATTTTCTGCCTTCTAAGGCTGGCTGGGTTTCTGGCCTGGGTCTGAGTGGCATTGGGTGAGGTTTTTGGGCAGGAAACTCTGCGTTTTGGGGTTTATTGAATGCTGGGGTCGTCATGCCTGTTGTTGGTGCTGTCACCTGGATGGTTTCTCTGGAGGGTCCGTTTGCTGGGAAGATGAGCAGCCATGGGGCTTGTCCTCCCCTCCACCAGTGCTCCTGGAGAGCGCTTTGATACCTGCCACGAAAAACTCCCCACCAGTCCCCCGTATTATTATTTATTATGACTGTAGTGTTCTGGCCGAGTCAGCCCTGACTGCACTGCAGTATTTTCCCTTTGCCGAGGAATTTCCTCTCTTGTCTTTACGAGTGATTATCCCCAACCCTGGCGAGCAGCAGGAAGACACAGACTTTAAGCTCTGGGATCTGTGAGTGCACGGCTGCTCGTGCAAAGCCGGGTTTGGGCGTGAGGCCGCCGGGTCTGGAGGTGGTTTCTTAAACGTTGTGTCCCAGTGAACCCTCAGCAGGATCACCCTCGGCGTCTGGGAACCCAGAAATTGGGGGGAAGTGGTGGGATGGGGAGAACCTCGTGGATATAACTCACAAATTTGCCCATTTCGAGGTGTTTTGAGGGAGCGCGGCGAGCGCCGGGTCACGGTGACGGATCGGAGGAAGAGTTCAGCGACTGCAGCGTCTGAACAAACCGCTCTTGTCATTAGGTTGGAAATGTAATCTCTGCAAAAGAAGAGGCTATGGTAGACTTAGCAAGATCTGTTCACGTTATGGGAATTTAATGCACCTGGTAGAAACTAACTGCAGGTCATCAGTTTTTATTGGCATAGTGCAGACATGCAGGGTGATGAACTGATCTGGCAAAACATTAACAAAGATAAAAAAAAAAAAATCATCCCAGGCCGGGTTTTGTAGTGGGTATCATTGAAATCAGAGCAAATACTACTCTTCAGATACTTGTCTGTTCGTCCCCTGTAATTTCTGCTGCTGCGCTGCTGATGTAGATGGTCTTTTATACAGAGTTCGCAGATAAATTTTTGTCTGACACATATCTAGAACTTATATAGTCACCTGCTAATTTAAACCAATTTGCCCTAGGTGATGGGTGAATACACTTGAAAATTAAATGGGTCTGATTTAAGCATCCCTTCTCTGAAGCCAAAGATTATATAATTAAATTAAAAGAAAATGTGTTTTATAATAAACTGTATTTCCTCTTGGCAAAATCCAATTTTGAAACAAGATTGTAATATCATATCTAAAAATGTTTTCCCATGGGTATTACCAGTCTATTTCATTTAATTGTTTTCACCCATCATATTATGAGCTTTCAAAGTAGTGAAATGAGTGTGGTTTTTTTACAAAGAACAAGGGAGGAAATGGCAGGGAGAGGGGAGCCTGGCTCCTTTCCCAGGAGGACCTCCTGGAGGACCAGGGGCAGTGGCAGGGGTGGACACCTCCCCGTCTACCCCAGGCTTTTGGGTCCTCACCGGGGGTGGTGGCAGGTGATGCCGTGGCTGGTGACCGATGGGTTGTTGGCTCAGGTCAGAGCCCGACGGCCACAAAGCTCTTTTGGATGAACCTGGTTTTCAGGGACCTGCAACTGGCCCTTGGCATCTCAGGTTTTCCTTCTCCGGTGAAGGTCTGGTGTAGGAAGAAACTCAATGAGCCGTACTGTAAAGATTTTGCACTTAAGCAGAAAATATTTAACACTTTGGGTGTGAGCTGCCGGGAGTGCTCCTTCCCCACTGTGGCCGTTTGTGTCAATGCACAGAGGTTTGGGTAACACTGGGGTTTCCCTGGGTGTCCCCCAGCAGGACCAGGCTTAGGTTGACGGTTGGACAAGATGATCTTTAAGGTCCCTTCCAACCTAGAAGATTCTGTGATTCTGTGATTCTGTGATTCTGTGATTCTGTGATTCTGTGATTCTGTGATTCTGTGATTCTGTGAGAGGGACCTGTGGTAGGACCAGCAGCTCTTTGGGGTGGGATCCCCCTGGGTATCGCAGCCATCCTGCCATCCCACCAACCACTCAAACCCTGGGCGAGGGGAAATGTTGGGTACACTCCAAGTGAAATATGTACCAATTCCACCCTCAATTAATATGCTCGTTTCCTTCTATATACATTTATCTGCTCATCTATTGTTCCAGCACGCCCACGGCACAGCAAAGAGGGACGGGTACCGCTTTCAGTCTTGCACATCTAATTGAGGCGGCCGACAATAATTAAAACCAAGGTGATGGCAGCTTCCGTGCTTCCCGTTCGGTGTTGATTTGGCAAACTTTGGCAAAAGGCTTCAACAAACCAGTAAGACAAGCTGGAGGTGCCCGTGCCACCTCGGCTGCCCCGTTCCCAGTGATGTCCCCACCGATGCTGCTGGATTCGCTCTGCGGAGGGGCTGGGAGATGCCAAGAGATGGGGCCAGAGAGCAGCATCTCCCTGTCTCCGCTCCTCCCGGGTCCCCGCTGGACCCATTTATTTCCTAAATGGGGATGGGCCTATTTATTATAACCCGTGAGACGTTCATCACGGGCAGAGGAGTCAGAAACAGGCCCAGGGATGATAAGCAAAGAGCCCGGCACAAGTCCTGCCGCGCTCTCGCTGTGAAGGCAAACACCCTTCCACTGTGAGAGCCCTCACAGGTGTCCTCACCTCCTTCACCCCAAGTATCTCCCTTTTTATTTTTTTTTTTCCTTTAGAAAACCCTGATTCTGTTTTTATATTTGGCTTTTTGGTGGGGGAAGCCTGACAGCACAGGATGTTTCTCATGGGGACATCCCAGGGTGCCCTGCAATGGGCAGGTTCAGTTGCAGCCATGAGGTCTCCTTGGCATCTTTGAGCATCCCCACCGCTGTCAGCAGGACCACGGGGTGCAACCTCCCTTTTCTTCTGTGTCTTTCCCCCATCAAACAAACCAGCTTTTCCCCTCTAAAAACTTCCCAGGACTCATTCGCTTTATAATGCTGGGGGTTATACAGTCCTCTCCCCCCAAAAAAGCTCCGGGACCTCATCGGATCAGTGCTGGCTTCTTGGCAATGTCCTGGGTGCCCACCATCACCTGGAGCCCCCAAAATTAAAGCTGTGTTCGGGAGCTCCACTGAGCAGAGCGGGGCTTCCCGGGGTCTGCAGCGCTCGGCGGCCTCATTAAATCCTTCCGAGCCTTTATCAGGGACAAAACTGTCGACTTTCTGGGAAAACGTTGATTAAAGCAACAGCGAGCAGGAGTTGAAAGGCTAATATTATCAGTTTTAGCTCGCTGGGGTGGTGTTTGCCTGAGGTAAAACAATCTCGCGGCGGAGAGCGGTGATAAGTGATGCTGTGGCTGAGCCAGCCGGGCTGTACGGGGACGCGGGGACCCGGGGGCATCGAGGAGGGGGAAGGATGAGGGTATTTAGATGGGAAGCGTTTTCCGCGGGCGTTGGGCTGCTGTCAGCCATTTTATGTTTCTGAATCCTATTTCCCTGGTGCTTCCGAGGGAAGCTTTTGGGGGAGTCCCCAGCTAAAACTCAAATTTGCATTTAAATGGAGATTTTTTTTTTTTTTTTTAATGAGCAGGATGCATGGGAGACTAAGACTATTAGGTTTCCTTGTGGGAGAGTGCGGAATTCTCTCACCTTTTACACCCCACCCCCTCCCCAACCCCTTTAATGCACACTTTAAATTAGATATTAAAAAAAAAAAAAGGAATAGTGCATCTTTAAGGAGAATATAATCATAAACAAATAAGTCTCGTTGCCCTTGCAGCAGAACTAATCTTCCCTCAGCTGAGCTGTGATATAGATCAGTAACAAGAGCCACGCGCAGGGGGTTCCTTTGAAATGCATAATACCTCCTCGTATAAATTGGAGTTGGTGTGATGGAGCTGTGAGATGACATATTGTGGCATGACCCCTCTCTACTGATTGTGGGTGAACCCTGCAAAGGTAAATCTAACACGGCGCACACATCAGACAATTTCATTTTCATCACCCAGGGACAAAAACATAGCAACAGAATCTTTTCAAATGATAATCTGCATGCTGGGCGGAATATTTTCCCTTTCTCCCTTCCTCTTTTTTTTTTTTTTTTTTATGTTCAATTCATGATGTAGGTGAAAGGAATTATAAATTGCTTCCAAAGTTCATTCATTCCCTTCTTCTCATTCTTCCCTTTCTTTTCCTCCTTCTCCTTTTGCTTTTGTTCTCTCTCCCTTTCTCTCTTCCTCCCTTTCTTCTGTCTTTGTCTCCTCCTCTTTCGCTTTTTTCTTTTCTTTCTCTTTTTGCTTGCTTTTCTTCCTGCTTTTTTTCTCTTCTTTTTTTTCTTTCTCTTTTTTCCCTCTTCTTTCTCTTTTTTTGCCCTCTTCTTTCTCTTTCTCCTTTTTTTTTTTTTCCCTCTTTTTTTCCTTTCTCCATCTAAAAGTTTGGCATTGTGCGTGTGTGTGTGTAACTGATTCATTCTTCTCATCCCCTCAGGGACATTCCAGTAATAATGATTTATAGGAGTGCAAAAATCTATGCTCTTGCTGTTACCAACCAATATCCCTCCTACCCTCCAAAAAGGGAGTTTTCTTGTAGAAGATCTCTCCGTACGAAACCTTCTCCCCTGCTTCTATCCACTCCCCCCTTCGCCTTCCTGAGCTTTTCCATTCGAGCATTAGGAGTAATCAGCCGGTTTGCATCGTGCCGACCAGGAATATACAGTCCTGCAACACCATATCTCATCTAGAACTAGTTACAATTGACTAAAACGGTGCTATAGCTGTTCTTTGTTCTTCTCTCCAGCGGGTTTGTGCGAGGCTCTGCTCTTTTCAGGCTAAGAACGGTTTAGAAAAATCCCCTTTAATGCGATATCTCTAATTTACCATCACCCATTCCCCCTCACAAATCGAGGTGCGTTTGCAAACCGTACGCAGCTACCGGGCGAGATGTGAGTCAGTCCCTCTCCGAGAAGCACAGCTGATGGTTTGTGTAAACCTGGGGGTTTTGTAGTGGCCGTGGCTCCGCTGCCTTTGCTGGGGCTGGGGTGCAGCTCATGGGGGGCACGGCATCGCCTGCAGCCCCAGAGGCATCGCCTCCGGCAGGGACAGCCCCTGGGCTCCTGTGGCAAACGGTCCTGCTCAATATCAAAACAGCCAAAGGAATTATACGGGGTTGGTTTGTCCCAGGACTCTGCTCTGGAGGCAGAGAGGAGCTGAAAGGCTGGGCTCAGAAGCGACCTGCAAAGCGTCCTGGTGGAGAGACACCAGTGCTAGCACCGAGTCCCCTTGTCTGGTCATTTTTACTGCTATTGTTTTTATTAATTAATCGCTCTGTTCATCAGCACACGGGCAGTGCCTCCAGCTGGCTCTCTGGACGTGGCTGTGATGCTCTGGACCCTCCTCTCCTCCATCCAGTGACTGTAAAGTGTTGGGGACAGTTCTGTGGGGACTGTTAATATCTCTCATCTTTACCCTGTGGGTTAATTGCTGTCCAGACGGAGCAGTTTTGGGGGTGGCACAGGGTGTGCATCGCAGAGCAGAGTTGTCCCCACGTGTCTGGCTGCCTTCCTGTGCTGCCTGTCCCCATCAGATTAGATTAGAGATTCAGATTAGATATTAGGAAGAATTACTTTGCTGAAAGAGTGGTCAGGCACTGGAACAGCCTGCCCAGGGAGGTGGTGGAATCACCATCCCTGGAGGTATTTAAGAAACGTGTAGACATGGCTCTTCAGGGCATGCTCTAGTGCCCAAGGTTATTGGTTTGTGGTGGGGTGTTGTGTGAGTGGTTGTGGGTGTGGGGTTTAGTTGGTGGGTGGTGTTTTGGGGTTTGTTGTTTTTGTGGTTGTGTGGTTTTTGTTTTTTTGTTTTTGTTTTTTTTTTATGTGGTTGATCTCGGAGGTCCCTTCCAACCACTAAGATTCTGTGATCTGCTCGGCTGCAGGACGGCCCTGGAGGGAGCAGGACAGGGACCTGGGTGCTCAGTACCCTCACAGCAATGGTGTGGCTTTGGGACAGAGCCATTACTTGCCCGTGCCTCAGTTTCCCCATCAGTATCCCCCTGAGATACCTTCAATTTAATTTACAAAGTGCTGCGGAGAGCTTAGTGAAAGCCACAATCCCTGACCCCCTCGAGGAGTTTTGCAGGAGGCGCCGGCCCCATGTGGAAAGGAAAAATCATAGAATGGTTTGGGTTGGAAGGGACCTCAAAGATCATCCAGTTCCAACCCCCCTGCCCTGGGCAGGGACACCTCCCACCAGACCAGGTTGCTCAAGGCCCCCCCCATCCAGCCTGGCCTTGAACCCCTCCAGGGATGGGGCAGCCACAGCTTCTCTGGGCAACCTGTTCCAGTGTCTCACCACCCTCATAGTAAAAAATTTCTTCCTGAGATCTAATCTAAATCTTTTTTCTTCCAATTTAAAACCGTTTCCCCTTGTCCTATCATTACCCTTCCTGGCAAAGAGTCCCTCCCCAGCTCTTCTATAGGCACCCTTCAGGTATTGAAAGGCTGCTAGAAGGTCTCCCCGGAGCCTTCTCTTCTCCAGGCTGAACAATCCCAGCTCCCTCACCCTGTCCTCATAGGAGAGGTGCTCCATCCCTCTGAGCATCTTTGCACATCAGAGCCACAGTCCTTCCCTCTCCCCTGAGGATGAGTGAAGCCCATGGGCAAAGCTCTGTGCTTAGAGCTGAGCATTTTCTCGGGTGTGTTTTTTCTCTTCGATAACAAAAATGGACGGAGGACACAGATTTTTGGTTGCACTTTGTGTTGAGTGGGGTTAAAATTAAATAACCCCACCCCAGCCAGCACCCACAGAGCGTGGGGTGCAGTGGGAAGGCTGAAATCTGCTCACAGATCAGGGCCATCATGGGCCCCTAATCCCATCACTGCCTCCTCGTCCCTGATGCCGAGTGACACGGCCGTTGTACGCGTAAGGGAGTGACACAGAGATGAGTTTGTCGGTTCCACCTAGCGTGATTGCCATTTTCTCCTGGCGGAGGAGAGGAACGAAATTGAAGGAGAAAAGGTCAGAAAGCCTTGGTCATCCTCTCCCCTTCTCCCAAATCACTTGTTCCTCTGGATGGAAACGAGAAATGACAGGTTCCCCTGCCACTTGGGATGCAGGCGGCCCGGAGTGAGACAAAAAGGAAAGCTGGTTGGAGCAGGGGTGGATAGCAATGAATGTAGCCTGTTAATAATGCATTTCAGAGGCGCGGGATCCTGGTTATTGTTCGTGGCATCTGCTAACACCAAAGTGACAGTGACAAGTTCTTTGATTAGAAAGAGGTCCCCACCACCTCCTCCCTCCCGCCCCTGCGGAAGGGTTTGTGGAAAACGCCACCTTCTGCCTAAAAGCCCCGCTGGATGCTACTGCTCGGGGGGGTTCAGATGGGGAAATTGGGATTTTTTTTGTCTTCTGTTTCTACTTTGGTGCAGAAATATCTCAGGTCAGACCCAGGAGAATGTCAGCACTTTTTGCTGTTTTTTGGTTTTATCTTTCTCTTCCTCCTTCCTCAGAAATTTTTTGAAGGAGGAACCATACTGATACCATCCATCCATCCATCCTCAAAAAAATCATGCCAAATTGGCACACACCTTTTAAATCCCAATTGGAAGCAAAGACAATCGGTGGCATCATCCCTGGGTAGCTGTTGATCCTACTTTGGGCAACCTCTGCTGCCCAGCTGGGTGGCACTGGGACGGGGCTGGGAGCCGTGCGAGGGAGCCAGCAAGTGCCACCAGATCGTGTTTTCTCAGGTGGAGAATTAATTTTGGGGGTGTTTGTGTCACTGGTGGTTATTTGCTTTCATTGTTGGATAGCTATTTGTTCTTCTACACCTATTTTGAGGAGATTGTGCAAGAGGAGTGCTGGTGCAGGGGATGGAAAGTCCTGGGAAATTAGTAGCTGGACCCACAGTGGAGGATGCCTGGGAGATGTGGGTCGAGGCAGGACTCATGTCCTACTGCCCACAAACCATCCTGTCCACAAACCATCCTGCCCTGTTCTTCATAGTGACTCCCCTCATGGGGGTGTTTGTGTCACTGGTGGTTATTTGCTTTCATTGTTGGATAGCTATTTGTTCTTCTACACCTATTTTGAGGAGATTGTGCAAGAGGAGTGCTGGTGCAGGGGATGGAAAGTCCTGGGAAACGAGTAGCTGGACCCCCAGTGGGAGGTGTGGATACTGTCCTCAAACCACCCTGCCCTGTTCTTCATAGTGACTCCCCTCAAGTTGTCCCCTGTTTAAAGAGCACCTTCCCCAAAGGGCTTTCCATGAGAAGTGTGATCAGCTTGGGGTTTTTTTTTTCCACTGTGAAGTGTTTTTTCTGTTTTCATGTAAACATGAAAATCCTCATTTGATCCTTCTAAAAATATGATTTTACAACCAAGTGCTTTTATTTGGGTTTCAGGGAGAAAGCTCTGCTCTGTGAAGGCCAGAGGGCATCACCATTGGCAGGAACCTGCACTGGCAGCCTGAGTCCCACAGTGATTTCTGGTGGAAAAATAAGTGCCTGTTTTCTTCATCTCTATTTGTGTAAATGGGGTAGTTAAAAAGAGAGGCTGTGCCTGAGGTGTCCCAAATCTTACCTGCCTCATAGACAAAAACCATCAGGACTGACAGCACGAATTCAATGGTTTCACTGCATTCGGAGTTGGAGAGGAAAATGCAGAAATAAGAGAAATGCCCATCGCCCAGGTGGAAACTATTTTCCCAGGATTGTGATTTTTCCTGAGAACTGAAATCAGCAGACATCTGGGCTGGAAGGACGTCAATTTGCAGGTGGCAAGCTGGGCTGAAATACCCACAGATGTAAGTAATAAAACCTGAGCTCTGTTTAGAAGCACAGCATTAAAAGTTACCAGGAGCAAATGAAGGGACAGGCTCCCTCTCCTCAGTAGTGTTGCCTGGAACTCCTCAGTGGGGTACCTGAGCCTGGGCAGGTTTGGGTTTTGCAGGTGGGAGGGAATCTCCATCCTTGGAGAGTTTTAAAATTCATCTGAAGAAGTCCTTGAGCAGCCAGACCATCCCTGAAGTCAGTGACTTTCTGCAAGAGGACCGTGAAGCTTTTCCTTTCTTTCCTTGTCTGCTGTCCCCTTCACCAGCCCGTGGAGAAGATCAGGTGATTTAGAGCTGCACAATTTGGCAGAGAGTTCTGCTAAGGCACAGCTGTGCCAAAGCTACTGATGGGAAGCCGGTGTGGCTGCAGTGTGGATTTTGGGCTCTTGTGCAGGCAGGATCTGCCACCCAGCACCTCCAGGAGCTCACCATCCTCCTCACACATCAGAGCCACAGTCCTTCCCTCGCCGGCGAGGATGAGTGAAGCCCATGGGCAAAGCTCTGTGCTTAGAGCTGAGCATTTTCTCGGGTGTGTTTTTTCTCTTCAATAACAAGGTGCCTTCTAAATGCATTTATTCGATGCCCAGACTTGTTGGCGCTGGTTTCTTGGCCAAAACCAGCCTAAACCAGTGAAGAGGAGCTGATGACCGGCGGACCCAAACCCATCACCGAACGTGCCTGAGCTATCAAAGAGGTCTCCGTGGCAAGTCTGCTCCACAGGCAGGAACTTTTCCAGCCGCCGAGCCCTCCTCTCCCTGGGTGCTGCTATTTCCATGCTAAGCCGTATGGTTATAGATTTTAAGATAAGGTGCTTTTGTTTCCCAGTTGTGTCTGAGTTACCGTTTGAAACTGATATGACAGGCCTAAGGCTAGGAGAGAAATTTGTTACAAGTTCCCATTTCACAAACGGTGTCGCCAGTCAAACAGCCTCCCTCCGCCTGAGCCTATTTACTCTCTCGGGGATCTATTTTTAAAAGTTATTAGCAGATTACTGGTTTTCTCTCAACCTCAGGCACCAATCTCCCAAAGATACCATTGTACTTTAATAAGGTGCATTTGATAATCCTCAGATAAAGGCACTGGAAGTCGGGGGGAGGAGAGGGAGAAACTCCTCCACCGATTCATCTAGGGGACACGGGCTAGAAAAGGGTTAAATATACTCATGTTTCTAAATGGCTGAACTACTGTATGTTGTAGTTTTCAACTGCAAATCATCTTTAATAGCAGACATCACGGGATGGCTCATTACATTAAGCTATTTTTCATGCTATCTCCTGTAATATCCTTTAATCCAATGCGTTTCAAATCACCTCAGGCTAAAATAAGAGATATAGCGATGTAATAGCCTAGTGTATTAGTGGGTTAATTGCCCTGTTGTACTCTCTAGTAGATATCTCTGGAATGAGTTCTATATTAATTGTAAATTGCTTAATACATTTAACTCCTTGAGCAGCTCGGTCCTCCGCTATGTCTTTAATGAACAAGAAAAGTTTGGAGTTGTAAATAGCTGTTTTTCCCTTGGCCGGCACTGCAGGGTGCCTGGCCCTTCCCTGGTGAGCTCCAAACACGCACATCGCCCTCTCGGCACTTCCAAAGAGGCAGCCTGGAGCACTAAAAGGAAATTATTCCCCTTTTCTGGAAGCTGCAAAGTTCTTCTCCAGCCCTGAAGAGCCGCAGAGCAGAGCAGGGGCCAGCTTCTCCATCCGCAGGGGCAGCGCGTCACACTGGGGCTATCCCCACATCGGAGATTCGGTGGAGATTGGGAAAAAAAAATAAAAAATAAGGGGAGGTTTAAATAATACATAAGATTTCAGACTCTTGTCTTGCCAGTGCTGTGGCTGGGAAGACGAATGAAACGTTCTGCAGCTCCGTGGGAGGATGCAGCAGCGGGTCACTGACACGCACGGCTCTCAAAGTATCGCCCATAATGTGCAGCAGCCAGTTTTCTAAAATTACTTTTGCAGCGCTGGGCACACACGTCCACAGGTTTGCAGTCACTTTTCTGAAGATTGGAACATTAAGTGTCACTGGGCTACTGGAGGGTAATGTCACTAATTTCTCCGGATTGCTCCCAGTTTGTGCTGGGGGGGGTGGTGGAGGAAGAAGGAGCAGGCACAGCGGAGGTTGGAGGGGGTTGTGTAATTTGCAGGTGAGACTATTCCTTATTCATTTCTTCTGGGACTTTCTGGTTTCTGAAAATCCTGGCAAGGGCCTTGCTGTCAATTTAAAGGAAAGGCACGGAGGAGGCACGCTGGACTCCGTGTTCGGAAAACTTAGAAGAAACTCTTTCCTGAAGTGCCACCTATTGCTTAAACCCAGCGGCATCGTGGTGGTGGTGGCCAGGAGAGCGCAGGTCAGTGGTTTGAATTTAATCCAGGTGACTAAAAGTCCCGTCCACCCCATCCACCTGACCCCAGCTCTGCAGCTCACTCCGTTCCCGGCGCGACGTGGCCACGCTGCAGCACGCTGAGTGTGCTACCCATCTCTTTTCTGTCTCTTATGCCTAAGATAAATATAATACTCATAAAGATGCAATTCAGGAAGCCTTTTATAACACACTTAACTTTAAACATATGCTCAAGTTCCAGTACTTTTAACGCAGCAGCGTTTTAATGCTCCTTTCGGCTGGAGTGTTTAACAGAAGAGATGCTGTGCTTTTTGGGTTTGTAAAGGGAGGCTCAGGCAGGTCTTTCCCACCCCTGGCTTCCTCAGGCTCCACCTGATGGAAAGCCCAAGCAGGAAAAAGGGCTGTGTGGGTACAATTCCTGCAGTGGGGTGGGAGACACAGAGAATAACATAGGTTTCTGGAGCTTTCTGGAAGTTTTCCTGACTCTGCCTTTTCCTGACACGGAGCTCGGAGGAGGGGACACAGCACAGCTCCATCCTCTGCTAGGAGAGACCTGACGTCGCTGGCCACCATCCCACGTGGCATCTCAGAGACTGCAATTTAGATTTTTCTGAGCTGCCCTGCGCTGTCTCCAAGTCCTGCCCACACCCAGAGGTAGGATTGTTGTTAATAGTCGCATAATTCGGACAACTTCCTATATGATTCCTGCGTGTTGTAACACCCAAGCAGAAATTTCCATTGCTAATCAGGGAGCGTTAAGACTAAACTCTCCTAGACGGAGGCTTGTTTGGGAATTAAGCCCCAGTAACATTATTTGTCCTTGGCAGTGAGGCCGTGGGACGGGGGCCGATGAGAATGGAGTCTGGCTCAGATGAAGTCAACTTGAAATTACCCTGGAAATCAGCATCTCCTTCAGCTGCCTTTGTTCCAAAATGCAGCAAAACCCAAAGGCTGCCTCATTCCAATGCCATTTAGGCAATTTTTTTTTTTTTTTTTTGCTGTAAGGTAACTGTACTGACTTCAGTGGAATTACTCCTGATCTATACCTCTGGAAGTGAGAGAGGAGGCAGACACGTTGGGTAATTCTGCTCCAGCATCGCCTGCACCCGTTAACAATCCCTCACGTGTACGTGAGTACTTGGTTGGGGCTAACAGAAATATCATCCCTCTGGTTTAAAACATAACGCAAAGGTATTTGTGAGACAATCTGAATGAGATTTTCGTAACTTGTAGAGGAAAATTTCTGTGAAACTAGGGAGCTGGTTGTTCTTCGAAGGAAAGACACAAAGTGCTTAGGCTGCTGGAAAAAAAAATCCATCAAGTAATTCTCTATCTATAAAATAGGTGGTAATGCAATCTGAGCTTAATTTTGATGGCACACTGTACTTCATAACAGTGACAACACCTTAAAAAATGTAATGAAAGGGCCTGATTTATTACTGAAATAATCCATTTAGCACTCCAATAAATAAAAGGAGAAAATACAACCAATGTTTCGGCAGAAGGGGAAAAAAACAAGAGAGAAAAATTGCAATGCATAGCAGTTTTCTGTAAATGAATCCAGAGACGGCGGCCACATGTTTTGGGGCTGATTATTTTTCTGGAGACAAATATAAATTCAAAGTTAGATTTGAGATTTAGGCCCGATGTCCACTCTGCATTTTGATGTCCTTTGAAAACAGGAGCCCTGGGACTCGGTAACACAAGGACTGGTTCTGACTGACAAGGGGGAGGAGAAGGGGAGGAGAAAACGCTAATTTACTGCCTTACAAATATTTGATTTTGAATATGCTCTCGTAGCCGTTATTAAGTGCAAAGCAAACATATTTTCCCCTCATGCCAAATTTGTTTTAATAACATGACGTTACTTCTGCAAATGTCAGCTCCAGCCTCCCTCTCCCCTCTGTTCCAGTGGCACTTGGCCCACGGTGAAGACTGACGGGTTTTATACTCCCTCTACATCACTTCTATTAATCTGTTTAATATGCTACAGGACCCGGCAGTGGCAATGACAGTAAAAGCAATAAAATCCTCACGTGGCAGAAGTTTGTATTCGGGGACCGCGTCCTGAACGGCACAGCAGAGAGAGGAGCTGCCATTTCTCTAGAGATGGAGAAGAACTTTCCAGCACAGAAAGAGCCACGGAGCAGAATGAGTTGACTGAGGAGGATGCTGGACCCTGATACCAAAAGTTTTTAGGCCGTGCTGGACCAAGCCTTGAGGAAGGATGGAGAAATGATGTGAGCGTGGCTCTGCAGGGTCTGCTGCTTTCCACGAGGAATGGTACACGTGGTGACAACCATGGTAAGAGGGTTCTTCTGCATGTCCCCAGCACGGTGGACAACATAAATCCATGGTTTAATAACATCCTCCTCCTTCTCACTGTGCCAGCAGCCAGACTGAGAGGTGTTGGCCAAACCTCAGTGTGTATGAGAACATGTTATTTAAAAGATGTGTAAATGTGGTGCTTAGGGACATGGGTTTTGTGGTGGACTTGGCAGTGTTGGGGTAACAGTCGGAATCGATGGGCTTAAAGGTCTTTTCCAACCTAAATGACTCAATGATCCTGTGTTGTGTTGCCATCTCCCAGCCCAGGTCTCTTGGTGTTTGCATCAGCCAGTGCTGCACGTCGTTTCTGCGGTCGTCAAAATGAATGGGAAGTACCAGGGATGAAAAATTAGGAGAGAAAAAGCAGCAAACTGGCCCTTTTTTGGGGGGATATTTTGCTGTGTGGTCTCGGAACGTCCTCCCTTGGTGGCTTCATCCCTTGCACCCGTGTCTCGGGCAGGGGAGGCTGGAGGAATGGCCCCGGCGCCCGTGTCCCACTGCGCCCTGCCCGGCCCTAATTGGCCTGTTTGTTTTGCAATAAGTGATTCCTGCCTGTCTTGGGGTGGATTGTTTTTCACACCATTAAATGAAGTTCTGCTGTATTGATCCCTGTTTTTCCAATTTGAAGCCTGAAAAGTGATGAAGACATTTTCTTGTTTTCTCATGTACTTTTCCCTCAGTTCATTTAGGTGACCTGTCTTTAGCTCCTTGCTGTACTCGCTGTAATTGCTTCTTCAGAGTAATGTTACACCGTAAGCGCAGTACCGCAGCCGGGGTATGCTTTTATGGAAGGATGAAGGAAGGCGAGGTTGAAGTCATCAACCAATATTAACTGTGGAAGGTTTGTCACAAATGACATCTCAATAGCAGTGTCTCAGTGTCTCCTGCTGGAGCCTCAGTAAATAGTGCAGAGAATGAGGGCAGGACCACGGGACAGCTTTGTCTCTTCAGGCTGCTTAAAATTTGGCCGAAGAGATGGAAATATTATGGAACATTATTTTTCTGTGAGCTCAGAGATCATTGGTTTTGTCCTCTTTTGTGAAAAATCTAAATGCTTGAATGCTTGCATTAGATTTTTTTGCCAGGGATCTATTTTTGTTTAGCACTAACGTAAGGGGTGGATTTTTTCCAGAAGAGATCAATAGAGCAGGTGCTGAACTTACATTTAAGTGGCAAGTTTAATTAAGGAGGGAGCAACGGTTGCTCCAATGCAGCCTCCCTTACAATTAATTAAAGTATGAGGTCTAAGCTGAGTCCGTGCACACAGAGAAATCTTCTGGTGGCTTCAGTAGGCTCCAGGCTCACAGACTTTAGTGATGGCATCCAGCAGAAGTTCAGCAAAGCCTGGGGCAAACGTGGGAGGTTGGGATTGTTGCCCGTGTCCCAACGAGTGGTGGATAGCAGCATCTATGGGAGGTTGGGATTGTTGCCCATGTCCCCGAGGTGTCCCAACGAGTGGTGGATAGCAGCATCTCAGGTACCTCTGTGCCCACACAGGCTGCCTCGTGTCACCCTGAAGTGAGACAGGCATTTCTGAGCTTCCACGATGCTCCGGAAAATTTTTCCTCCCAGGCTTTTCTGGTATTTTTGCTCCCCAGTTCACAGGGAGAGGCATAAAACATCCTTGTCGTTGCTTTGATTTCTTACGGAAGCGGATTTTGGTGGCTTCGCAGTAAACGGTGGA
Source organism: Calidris pugnax (assembly GCF_001431845.1). Lineage (NCBI taxonomy): Eukaryota > Metazoa > Chordata > Aves > Charadriiformes > Scolopacidae > Calidris > Calidris pugnax. The sequence goes on from NW_015090764.1 coordinate 1,064,271, forward strand.
ACGTAGCACTTGATTTTGCTTTTCATTAGAGGAAGGGAGTTAAAGCAAGTGCTAATAAAGAGGCAGAACCAGCAGCTCCTGTGCGAGGCTGGGGGAACGTGTCCCACCTCTGAGCTGCTTCCCGAGGGATCTCAGCTCTCCCTCCCTCCTTCCCTGCTGTGATGGTGCTTTATTAAAGCAGCAGGGCGGGGGTTGTGATGGCCCAGAGTCAAGCACAGCTCAGGTGAGCTCAGGTACCAGCAGGATGAATTTTTTTTGGTCCCTGATTCTGGAAATAATCCTGTCGAGAGCAAGTGGCCTGGAGGAGGGTCTGGAGTCTGCAGGGTGGGGTGCAGGAAGGTGGCCAGGCACGGGGACCTTGGCAGGATCAGGGCACTGGGACCCCCATCTCAGTGCACAGTTATTAGGAAGATGATTAATCTATTTATTTTGCATTACTGCTATTATTATTATGCGCATATGCCTGAATTATGTAAGAACTTGACTGCACAGATCGCGTTCGCTTGCTGCAAGCATGAAATGAAGAGGAGAGTTCTCTTTCTTTGAATATCTTCTCATCTAATTGGGTGGGAAGTGCTGAGAGAGAGGGGGTTTGGGGGGGTCAAGATCTGCCTTTTGTGCTCTTGGCATCTACTATCGTGAGGTGCCTGCTCCTAACTGGCCTTCCAAAGTGTTATCACAATACCAAGTAATATATAATATAGACAAGAGATAGGGAAAGGGTTGCAGTAGAAAAATAAACTCGTGCCAACATATTTTGCCAAGAACAGGAAAAAAAAAATCCATTGTGCATTTTGAGAACATGGTGCCATATAGACATCTGGGGGCAAATCTTGGAAATAGCATCCACTGGATTTGAATGGATGATACATTTCCAAAGGGCACCAGGCAGAGTAAACAGCAGAAAACACACGAACAAGGAAGGTTTCATCATTTCTCTCTTTCTAAATATAAAATCCTCAGAAAAAGGCTAAAAATTAGGAAAGGGGGTACTTTGCAGAAACGGATGATCTGTTCCTCACCCAAGCAAATGGAAAGGATTTCTTTTTTTAATTTTTTTTTTATTGTAAACTACCTTATGACAATTGGTGATAAAAGAGCTGAGCCTTTCAAAAATCCATTTTAATAGAACACCGTATGACCTCATAGATATGCATAGGATTTAGAAATAACATGGATTTTAATGAAGGTACTTGAAAGGTATGGTGCCATATTGCAATTTTATGGAAGATCTTAGATTAATGAAATTAAACGTGAACTGCATTGTTTAGATGATGAACTTAAGGTCATATCTGCAGCATTTGAAAGAGAAACCTTGAGTGGAGGGTGTAGAATCATTGATTTAGACCCTGGTAGACAGCTGAATAGCAAGCATTGAAGCATGAAGGTAAATTCCCATATTTCATTGTTAGAAGGTTAGCTGGTGGCTGCCAGCTTTTCAGTGATAATCACCAACCAATTCCACCCTGTTTCAAAAAAGATTTTGCCTTTGTGTGCTAAGACACTTTTAAAAACCATTACTGTTCAAAGCAGGGGCACGCTGTTTAAAGAGAAGCTATTTCTGCAAAATACAGGATGGCAATGAGTTGATGCTGTCCTTGGATAGTGATGCTATTAAGTTCATTAGGATCATCATCCATTTAAAATGCTTATAAGGAGAATTGAGAGTGTTTGCTGGAGACGCCAGAGGCACCTCCTACTGCAAGTCACAACTACATGTCATCAGTAATTAGCTCTTTTGCTTCTTAAGGTTTTTTTATAAGACAATGGCCCCTTTCAGGTTTAAGTACTGTTTTCCTCCCCAGACACACACGCTCACACTCACAGGGAATAAATGCACGCACATGCACACGTGTTAAACTAATAGACATGAATTTGTACAACAGGAAAATTGCAAGGAATGAAATCCTCAGGCCTTAAGAATAAGCGATAATAGAATGATACTGCCAATTACTGCTGGAGAACAGTGTTGTCACAGGGAACAGCTCATGGAGATGGAGGGATGAGGGGCGGGGAAAAGATTCCCTTTTGACAGTCTGCCGTTAAAGGGAATTTGTCAAGGATGTTAAAATTAGATCTAACTGGGCCAGATCCTCAGATGACATAAATCAGGCTGTAGACTTCAAACCGTGATCCGGCCATGTACTCCTCTTTGTTCTTTCTTAATCTTTATTATCTGCATCATAACACTGCCTGAAAGCTGCAATGATGCTTTAAGCTCCATTGTCTTAGCTCTGTACAAATGCAGTGAGAGAAGGTATTCCCGTGCTTTCAGCTGCTCTGCACAGAGTCTTTTATTGCTCAAAACAGCCACACGTTTTACAAAACCTGCTAAGCAAGCGTGGGAGATGGGGACCTTGTCTAGACAAGGCTTTAGGCTGCGATGTTAATATGGGTTAGAGAATCGGTATGGACTGACCTGATTTCAGGGTGGGTAAAATGAGCTGCTTTCCACAATGGCAAAGTGATGGAGCTGCCTTTAATTAGTGCTGTTGCATCCCAGAGTGAGACCACTGAAATGGGGATCCATCACCCGGCACCCAGCCCTGCCCATTAGAAATATAGCAGTACTTACAGGGAGCATTTAGCTTCTAGAGGGGCCTGCTTGGGTGCAGGGTCCAGCTTGGGACAAGAGGGGACAAACCTGAAAAAGACGCTCTCAGATGGGAAAAGATCCCGTATTTCCATGTACGTTCTCTTCCAGCCTGAATTTTTGGCACCAAAGCTAAACTCTGCCTTATCACGAAAACTGTTTGAAAGCTGCCAGTAAGGAAATTAGAGATGAAATAGTGTTAGATAATGGTTGTAAATGCATTATGATCACTCCTTTAATTAGAAACTTCCTTGTTTTCTCCCTGGTGTACACCACAAACAGCTTGCACATGATTTATTTGTGTGTGTTTGGGGAGGAGAGGCAAAGGGAATAAAGTCTTAGCCATTAGACATTTCAAAAAGGCAGTTGGGAGATTTAGAGACATGATGCTTATTAAAATAAGTGGAAGCTTTGTGTCTAAATCCCCTGGTCATCCTTGAAAATCTTGTCCCTTCTGTTTATCTTGCAGTCATTTCCAAATGGGACATTGCATATCCCATTTCTTGTGTGTATCTAAGAGCAACTGGACAGTAAAACCAGGATCACACTGGGGGCCCAGCCCAGCCCTGTGCCATATACTGCTTCATGTTCTGAGCAAGAAGAGAAGTGAAATGGTACAGAGCATTTGCTGGGAAACCCCAGCCCTGTGCCATATACTGCTTTATGTTCTGAGTAAGAAGAGAGCTGTGAAATGGTACAGAGCATTTGCTGGGAAACTCCCCACAGAGAAAAGGCCCAGTCCCACAGAAGTTAAGGGAACGTGGTTCCCTTCTCCCATTTCCACAGGTTTCTGGTATGAGCAGCTCTTGGTGTCAGAGAGACTAACCCCGCTGCGGCCAGTTGTGTGGAGTTGATTTGCTGAGCTTTTAATAGATTCATAACTTTCCAGCCGGCCGTAAATCTTCTAACAAATATTTTTTAATTTTTAAAAGCAACTATTGGCATTGGCCACTTCAGAAATGCTGACCCATTAAGTCTAAACAGGGAAGTGAGGGCATGTTAAATATCAATTGATTATAAAACCCATATTAATTGACGTTTAGCAGCTCCACTAATGGAGAGGAGCTCATTACATAGCAGTTAACCCTCAACGCATATATATTAAATAATCAATTAGTATTTATTTAACATACAATAACCTCCCTATTAGAGTTAAATTAAAAGCCTCTTTATGGAGGCCTTGCTGAAAGCCCTGCACTGCACTAACCTGAAGCCCGGAATTTGCATTAATAGCCTGAATCTTTGTTACCCCTGGTGCCCCCAAGATGATTTTAACATGTTAAGTGAAAGATTAGAGGGGTTGTGTTTGTTACAGTCACTTGGCCCTACCGAGAGAGACTCAGCCCCTGGGTTACGTGATGGACTATGAAACAAAGCATAGTTTGAGCAAGTATTTGTTTAACAACGGGGCTGTAGCAGAAATAAACGAAGTTCTCCAGGTTCTCTTGCAGCACAACGTTCCTGAGAAAGGCCAAGCCGAGAGGAAAGAGGGGATGGAGAGAAAGTCTGAATTTCTCTTTTGAAGACAGATGGAAAAGGTTGTGGTGCTGTTCCCAGCCCCCAGAGTGGGCACGGGGACCTCTGCCGTGGGGCAGGATAACCTTTCAGTGCGGGCACGTGCCACCACACGACGCCATCAGGGACACCCGGAGGCCAAGAAAGCGTCCGGGGTCACTCGCTCTGTTGCAGACAGACCATGAAATGTTAAGTTCTGGCCACTGGGTTTGTTCCTTCTCTCGTCCCCAGCCCAGTAGGACTGTGGTGACACTAAGTCCCGCTGGGGTGTGGGCTGTGACATCCCAGCCCGAGCAAAGGCTGGGGAGATGCTGGATGAAAGCTGGACCAAAGATAAGCCTCATTTATCCTCCTGCGCCCGTCCAGCACTGAATGCACCCCGCCGACGCAATTACAGCCTGTAAAAATGCAGTTTTAACACTGCGCTACCTTTTATGAGCGGAATCTTCAATTAAAACTCTTCCTCAATGATAGGAATTGTGGCATTAAATGAAAGGCAAATGAGGTTTCTCCAAGATAAACACGGTGCCAACAGAGCACGTAGGTGTGAAGCCAATGCTGTAGGGCTAGGGGGGTAGGGGAAAGAAGTGAAAAAAGCTTTGGTGGTGTGTCCTGTGGGCTGTGCCCCGGTGTGAAGCCAATGCCGTAGGGCTGTGGCAGGGTTGGGGAAAGAAGTGAAAAAAGCTTTGGTGGTGTGTCCTTTGGGCTGTTCTCCCTTTCTGTGGGCCTGGTTCAGCTCCCTCTCCATGGGGAGAAGCCTCTGGAGCTCCTCAGCAGAGGAGGGAGCACCAGGAGGATGCTCAGGACGGAGAAGTTGGGGAGTTGCTGCTTTTGTGGTCCCAGCGAGAAGCAGAGACCTGGCAGGTGAGAGGGACTCAGACACGAGTGAAAGACTTTTGAAGTGGCAGAAAAGTATTTTCAAACATAAAAAGAAAGGAGCGAGATGGGCAGAGAGCAAGACAATATAGAAAGCAAAGAAGTGGCACGGCTGGGTAATAGAAATAGGGCAAACTGGGGAGCTCAGAAAAGGAATAGCTGAACTAAATTGCTCAAAATGAGTCTCTCCTGTGTTATGTCCTGAGCTGCCATTTATTTCGGTGTGGCGTATTGAATATTAGCAAATGGATTTACTCCCATCTCTCCTGGTGTAAAGGGGTGAGAAGAAGGGTAGAGCAGGGAGCTATTCTGTTTTCCTTGGAGCCTAGGGGAGTTTTATATTGGGGTCTAATAGGCCCCGAACCTCTTCGGAGCTGAATTATATCGCCCCCGCCCTATGCAATAATCTGTTTTCTGGTGGGGGAAAGCTGGGAAATCAAGCAGCTTCTCCAGAAGTCAATTTTGGTTTTCAAAATGGAGCCAGCTCGAGAAATTGTCATTGATCCACTTCTGAACCTGGAGCAAATTTCCATAAAAATAATCAGGTCCTCTCAGCTGCCGAAGTTTGTGATGCCGTGAGTTTCACTGGGTGGGCTGGGAGACGGGGGCTGAGCAGTGCTTTGGTTTCAGGTTCCTCTCCACCTCACCAAGTCTGAACAGGGAGTGAAGGGAAAAGCAAAAAAAACTGGAGGAAGAAGGGGAATGCTGTTTGAAGGGTAATAATGAACCTGATAGAAAAATTGCTTTAACTCTTTTGGATGTCTTAGTGAAAAAATTTAATTGTGTTTCAGGCCAGCTCTGCTGTGAAGTAAAATGCAAGCATATGTCAATGCCTCCCCGCCCCCCCAAATTCGTGGAGGACTTTGCTGTTTGCTCTTCACTACGGTAGAGAGAGACCTTCATGGTCTTTTCCCTCCAAGGACAGCACCAGTCGTTTAAGCAAGTGATGGTCACCTGTATTCACAGGTATATGATGTATTTTTAGCACCTGCAATAAATTACTCCTTTTTTCCTTACAGCTTCTGGAAACACTCCCAGTCCCTGGCCTATTCATCAGGATTGTTATATTTCTGCTGCTGAAAAGAGGGAAGTACCTTTTTCTCTTCCTATTTATTAGCATGTAGCACAGTGTGAGGGACCGCGCCGGGGCGGGGAACCCCGTTGTGAGCAGCACTGGGTAAACACAGCAGAAATGACAGTGACAGTCCTCATCACAGAGTGTTAGCAATTCAAACAGCCACGTCAGTCACGGAATTTGAGAGAAGGGCTGTAACACAAGCAAAAGGAAGAATGTGACAGTTTGCAAACACTGAGTTGCATGATTTTTTTTTTCATAGGTGCGTGTGTTCTCTGAGTATCTTGAAGGAAATGCAAATGAATTTTATCCTGAACGAGTCGAGTTGCATGATTTTTTTTTCATAGGTGCGAGTATCTTGAAGGAAATGCAAATGAATTTTATCCTGAACGAGTCTAAGTGCAAGCTGGGTCTGTTGGAGCTTTGTTAGACATGTAGAAATCTCTTTTTCTTATAGAAAGAGATAACCAAAGGGCTTTTTGAAAATTTCAGGAAATGATCCAAGGCCTGGTTTTGCCTAAGAGCACAGGGGATCTACCATTGAGCCCTAGGGAAGGGCAGCCTTGTCCTAATCTATTAATAATAAGCAGAAGACAGTAGTAAAACAGAAACAGTGGAGCAAAAAGAGAACCAAAAAACCCACCAGATAAAACCTGACAATTTTCCAAGGTAAAATTTGGAGGCAGCTGGAATGTATTGGTGTTTCCTAAATCAACCAATATAATCCCTCCACACCGCAAAGGTAACATCAAACTTAAGAAATTTAGGTCTATTACCCTGAAATTTTGCCTTAGAGAGATGGTAACATGGAAGGAATTTCCTTGGGAAAGAAATGAGTAAAGGACGCTGCAGAATTATTTTAGTTAAACCAACTGCAATGTTAAAAATTAATTCTGGGGCAGGACAATAAAGCAGCTCACACAAGAATATTAATTCTGCTTCCAATCATCCAAGGAGTTCAGTCACTGAAGGCAGGAGGAATTCATAGTCTGTTTGGTTTCCACGGGCTTTGGGCAGGCCTTGCCAATGCCCTTCTCCTGCCTGTGACTCTTCAGTGTTATTAGTGGAAATAATTTCCCCTCTGGAGAAGCAGCCGCCTCTCCCCTGCTGCTCTGTTTCTGCTGTGGATTTCTCCATCATGTATCGTATCTTTCCTCAGTCCTTGGAGGCAGCACCAAGGGCTATGCCTGCAGGGTGGTGGTGTCTTTTGCCCAGTTCTCCAGGCACAAAATGTCCATCCTAATCATGAAGGACAGTCTTCTCCTGCTGAAAACACTCTCTGAGGACTTGCTTTTGCCACAGTGCCTTCAAGGAACTAACCCACGCACGATGGGAGAGGAGTGCTTGGATTTCTATTGTATATGACATTAAAAGCAGGAAGGGAAATCCCAAAGCTGAAACCCCAGGTACTCATCCCATCCCTTTGCTGGGCTGCTCGACCCCTTCCCTGTCTCTGGTTCCTCAGGGATACCTGCTTGCCCCCACGGGCAGTCTGTGTCCCCTTGGGGAGGGACTCCCCAAGGCTGCTTTGAAACCCCAAATTTAAACACAAGTGTGTCCAATTTAATGAAGTGTGGCTGCAAAGATTAACTAATTCCTACCTGTAACACATTATAAAGTGCCCAGCTCTCAGGCACAAGGGCAGAGTGAAAGGGTTATTTTAGCCACACCATCTCGTACCATTGCTTGTCCTCCATTGCCATGGAGAGCACAGCTTGGCTGATTTAAGCTCGGAAGACTCCCGTGTTGGGTCTCTCTGAAGTGCCTGAGCTACCTTACAGGACTTGGCCATAAACTGCATAGCCCAAGGAAGATGTTCCTTGTTTTCTGAAGGACAGGACGAAATCACCCCATGTACGTCCTCTATCTATTGCCTCTCTGGGCAGGGAAAACATAAATGCTTTCCCCACCATTTTATTTATTGGCTTTTCTCTGTTTCCCGGGAAAAGCTTTTTTTTTTGTTGTTGTTGTTTTTGTTTAGTATTTTTGTGCGTGCGAGGCTGTGTGGGGTAGGCGTGTGTGTGTGTGTGTGTTTAGGAGGTTAAAAAAATTTCTTGCTGTCAGCAAGTGATGTTACAAACCTGCTCTGACAAGGCTGGTTGTATATTTACAGTTGGTGAGAGCGAAGGCTTCATCAATCTTCACGCTTTGAAAGGGACAGGCCCGCTCCCATGAGCACCTGCTCCGGGAGAACAGCTGAACTGTGACTTTCCAGGGAGCTGGCTGTAAATTTTAGCCATTCCCCCCACAGCCCACGCATGCTTGAGCTCTTTAACCTTCCCAGGCTGGCAGGAGTCCCGGCAATCAGTTTAGTGCACAGACTGGGGTTCTTTTTAATTAACCTTTTGTTTCCCACTGCAGGTGTTTCAAAGTTTCTTAATGTTAAAAAGGAAGAGGGGGGAAAAAAAAATAATGTTTGCAGAGGTGCGTCCACTCTCTTCCACTTTTCCTATGGCTAGTGATCAAACGGGAGCAGCCTTTCTTGAGTTTCCCCTCCACATTTGCCTCTCGGATGCATGTCTGTAACGGCATCCGCTGGGAATCCGCAGCACGGGTTCCCTTTAGGTGCCTGCAGAAAATATCCCGAGGAGTGCTGTGGTTTGGTCCTGCCAAGGTCATGTTTCCTTCTTTCGTGAGGCTCCCGCTTTTCCAACCCACTCCTCTTTCTCCAGGCAACTTCCTTCAGACTCCCTGGATGGGTGGATGCTCTGTTAATTAGTTTGGCCTCTCGCACCCAGCCCACCCGGCCGGGAGAAGTTTGATTATAGACTCACCGAGTGTTTCTGCAGCTTCTGGTCTTCCCAGAGTGCTTGGTCTGTGAAAGGCAAAAAATAACCCTACTTCTCCAGACAGGCCAACCTGTGCTCACCATCTTTAACAATACTCTGGAGAAGGCCAGCGAGGGGACAGAGTTTAGAAAATGTAGTAGGAAAGCACAGGGAGGGGACTTAGATGGGAGGTGTAGCGGTATTTTTGTCCATAAAAACACCTGGTTTACTTCAGGAGGGCTGTCCTCTTAATGAAGTAAAGCTATAAAGCTTTGGGAGGGAAATATTCCTGCACTGCAAGAAAAGGGAAGTATTGTCCTGTTTGATCAATAGAATTATTAGTAGAAAAAGAACCTGTTGCATCTCTAAGAAAATTCATATGTGGACATTTATCATAAAGAAAAAAATACATTCAAGCCCCACTTAAAACAATAAAATATATCTTTGAGGGAAAGTTTCAGACTTTTCTGTATAAGAGGAATAATGGTTTCTATAATTTAATAGGTGTTAAATTTGGTGAGGAGTGCCAGCAAATCCATTTCACATAATGATATTTTATCTCCCTTGAAATGGTCATTTTCATGAACGTCTTTTTATTGGTTCCCTTGTCCCACAAAGCGTCCAAGGTGGTGCTGCCCATCCTCCAAAGCCGAGCATATACAGAGGCAGGGATGACTAGAGAAACCTATTAATAATGGTGACACGAAAAATGGGCAGGAACTGCATGACAGTTAAATGTGCTCCCTATAAATAAAGAGCATTTCTACTTTGACCCTCAGGGCTGTGGCTTCTCAGCGCTTACTTTTGCAGGAGTTAAGGTGGTCACAGATATTAAAAGCTAGAGATAAGCTGAGAAGAAATTCAGGTGAAGTTAACAGAAAAAAAGAGGGTTTCCAAAAAAGATCTCACTGAAAGTTTCAGCTAGAAAAAAAATGTGAAATTGCCCTCAAGTGAGGGACTTTGTTTACATAGGTGAAGGCAATTTGCTTCTTGGTAAAAGAGTGATTTATTCTCTTAAGTATATAATTGCAAATTCACACAGCCAAACCTTTTCCTCATCTAGTTCTACAGAGATGGACGGGAGCATTAGTTATGAAGGTTCACAGTGTATATTTTAGAACCCTCACAGTGTGCACCGTATATAAACTAAAACTCATGGTTATGGTTTCATGCTGGTTGGTACTTTATGCTGACAAGAGGTAGCAACCACAATCTGTGACTGCTACCACAAAAAAAATGAACTGAGTTTCAGGAAAGAGAAGAGAGATGTTTTTATTGGAAAAAAACAAGCAGGAAGTTGGAAGAAAATCAGAATAAAATGGAAGGAAGTGGAAAATATACAAGGGCAGGTATCAAAAAGGCAATATATGATATTATAGTGTGATACACTTGGTATAAAACAGCCAGTGACATTCACAGTCAGCACAAGGTCTTTGCTGCCTTCCCTTTCATGTGCCATTACCTGTAGAATCAAAATTGTCTGAGTTTTGCCACCCTTTGAATTCCCCCACCTTAAACGGCTGGTTGCCCACCTGGGAGCTCCTGCAGCCCTGCCCGTGTGGAGGAACAAGGATGTGCCAACATGTGGTCCTGAAACCGCAAATCCAGAATGAAGCAAGGAGCAAAAGAAGTGACAAGATAAGCCGTTGTGGGAAATGAAGGGAAGGCTGTGAAAATGGTTATAATAAATAATAAGAAATGTTGCATGGGCCAAAGGAATAATAGATCAGCAATGGAAAGCCTCTAAAAGCTGCTGACAGTTATTGATAGACATTGTGTAAGAAAAAAAATTAAAAAGAATCTCTGACAGTTTTGCCTTCATGTTCACAAAGGTGGGTGGCAGGGCAGATGCCAGAATGAAAGATAAATTTCCTTTTGCATAAAGAAGAAATATTGAAGGAAACCGAGCAGAGGTGATGGAGAAATTAAGAGTGTTAAAAGACCCTGAAAGCATGTGGTCCATGTCAAACCCCTTTCAGGATTTTGAGCTGAGTCAGCAAAAAGCAGGAAAAAATCCGTTGGGGGAAATGAGAAACTCTTTGAAGACCCGTAATGGAGAGGTTCCTGCAAGTGTCAAGTCTGGAGGTGTGAGGAAGCTTTCCAGAAATGAAAGCCAGTGGTACAGAGGAAGGTACCTCGCATGGCTGAGAGGCCAATGTATATTTTAATCTGGGCTTGCAGTGGAGGAATAGTTAGGAGAAGTTATGAGTTTAATTAAGGAAAACCATCAAGGATTAAAAAATTGGAAGCTGTACCAATAAAGGGAGAAGAAAACTGACAGCGGCTTTCTGAGGAATTAATGCAAATCATAGGCTGGGGAAAGCCAAAAGATATAACTCCTGGAGTGGCAGGAAAGGTTGGATGTGACACAGTCGAGGAGTGTAATCTGGAGTAAAAGTGACGAGTGTGGGACATGCAAGTGCCTGCTCAAGCACTGGACTGGTGGGTCCTGGCGGCTGAGCTACTTGTGAGGATGCCCTGCCTGTGAGCTGGGAGAAGGTCTGATGCTGAAGAAACTTCAGGCGACAAGATAAAGCATTCATTGAGGTGAATTTAACTGAAGGAAGCACAATTCAGAGACAAGAGGAAGGGAACAAATACTCCAAGGGTACAGACATTGTATACCCCAAGTATAAACCAACGAGCACGAGTTCAGCCCATGCACTGATTGGGCAACTTTCTGTGTTTCTGCAACAACTTTCAATGAAAGATTGCTAATTCACGCACTTTAATTAATTAAAACTCCAAGCATCCCTGAAGTAGTTAAGTGCAAGCTAAACAACTACCATCAAACATGAGGCATCAGATTTTTCAACGGTTAAGCAAGGGGAAACTGCTCTTCAAAAACCTGAGTGTTTGGGGGGGAAACAGCATAATTTTGGTTCTCTCCAGCTGTCTGATGCCCGTTTACTTGATATCCAAACAGCTTTAAAGCACTCATTATCATCTTGCCTTGAGTAAGCAGATATTGGGGAGCACAGGAAGGACTTTGTCTACTAAATGCTATGTTTTTGTTTTAGGGAAACTGACTGTTCTTCTACAGAAGGACAAAATGGCAGCCTGGACCCGTATTTGCAACCAGCCTTGACAAGAGCTGTGTATCTTGCTGCTCACCTGTGCTGAGCTGCTCTTGTGCCCCACACCTGGAACTTATTAGCTCTACTTTGCAGATTTGTTAAAAGCTTTTAAGGCCAAATGCACTGAAAAAGACCCAGGAGTGCATTAGGAAGTGACAGGCACAGGAGCAGATGCTGCCCTAAGGGGAATATGGGGCTACGTGGGGGCCTTCCTCTGAGACCCAGAGGGCTTCTGGCTAGAGTTGAGGGGACTAAATAAAGGAAAGGGAACCAAAAAAGAGTTTATCTCAGCACCGCTCTGCAGCAAGGCTTCTGCTGGCTGTGAGGGAGCGCACCCCAACTGCCTCCAACAGCCACCTTTGGTGAGGAGATGGCTGCCCCCAGCATGCTGCCTGTTAGACACCACCCCCCAATATCTAGGGCTGATAATTTGCGCCTCAAATAGAAAGGAAGGAGGAAAAGACGATGAAACGGAAGCTGCAGAGGCCAGCGTGTGCCCCACGGTGGGCTGGGACAGGCTCGATGGGTGCCCTCCTTGCCCCATCATGGACGGCTCCTTGAGGGGGGACCAGCGTGGCCTCGCAGGAAGCTTCTTTGTGCATCTTCCTCAGGTAACGGCCTGGGCAGAGGGGAGGTCTGGGGGCCATTTGTCACTGTGTGCCCACCGGGGAAGCGGGCCCCGTGAGGCGGTGTGGGCCCGGGTGGACATGGCGGCTGGATCGGGGGGCGGCCGCCGCCTGTCCCCTCAGCGTTGCGGGCCGCCAAGGGGAAGCCGCCCGAAGCGCCTCAGCCCGGCTTCTGGTCGAGCCATTGCCCGCCGCCCGCCACTAGAGGCTGCTCCACACCTCATTAAATAAACACAAACAGCAATTAATGAAGGAGCCGGTGCCAGCGGGGCCCCGCCGAGCTGGCGGCCGGTGCGGGGCGAAGGGGCGGCGGGGATGCGGGTCCCCCCCGCCATGGCTCGGAGGGCCGCTCCAGAGCGAGGGGTTCGAACGGGGAGATTATCACCTCCTGTTTCCCCCGCACCTGAAAGACGCAGAGACATCTGCAAGAATTTACCCCCCCAAATCAGTATACTTATGCACAGCAGGAATTTTAAATCACAGACTCATAAAATGGTTTGGGTGGGGAGGGACCATTTAAGGCCTTCTGCCATGAGAAGGGACATCTTCAAGCCAGAGCAGGTTGCTCAGAGCCCCGTCCAGCCTGACCTGGAATCTTTCCAGGGATGGGGCATCTCCCATCTCCCTGGGCAGCCTGGGACAATGTCTTGCCTCCTCCAGACCTGCTCCAACAAGTCCATGTCCTTCTGATGTTGGTGGCCCTAGAGCTGGAGGCAGCACTGCGGGGGGTCTCACCAGAGCAGAGGGCTCATGCCAGCTCATGTCTGGCTTTCCATCCATCAGTACCCCCAGATCCTTCTCAGCAAGGCTGCTCTCCATCCCTTCATCTCCCAGTCTGTGTTGATACTGGGGGTTGCCCTCACCCAGGTGCAGGACCCTGCTCTTGGCGTTGTTGAACCTCATGAGGTTACAGGGTTTCACTTCAACCTCTCCAGGTCCCTGTGAATGGCATCCCATCCCTCTGCTCTGGGATCCCTGGTGGCTTTGCCAGGCAGAATCTTGCAAGAAATGCATCTAAACAGACATTTTGGCTTCCTTGCAAACATTTCCTCGAGAGAGAGAGAGATTTGCGAGAGATTTTATTTGCCAGTTGGATTCCTTTGTCTCAGAGGAACAGGTGCATGTGTTGTTGATCAGGCAGCACCCCAGAAATTCATTCCCTTTTCACTTCGTTTTAAAAAAAACCAAACAAAAACACAACAACAAACCAACCCCGAGATGATACCTTCATGTAAATAGCAGCCCTAGCGCTGTAGCGATCGCTTTGCCAGGCTGAATGCTATCAGCAAGTGTTGGGGCGCTCTTGTAACTTACACCAAGAAAGCTGCGGTTGTTATTAATCTCAGTTCTGCTGTGAGCTGCCGCTTTCACAAAACAATATACAACTTCATTCAAGCATGCTATTGTTGTTGTCTGCCTGGCACTTTAGGCTGCTGTGTGAGGGAAGGTTTTATAGGCTCAACATTTACAGTAAGTAAATATCAGCATTTTCACCGGCCTCCTTCCTCCTCTCCCCAAAGCTCAGATTTTATTTCCGCTCCCCCCCGCCCTCTTTTGCCACCAACTTGATCTTATTAGTCTGCAAAATTATAGCTGTGTCGTAAACCTGGCATTCGTAACTAAGGAGGACCCCTAGCAGCAGCGCTCGTATTTTCATTTTGTATTTTTCATCAGTGACGTTGGTCCAGGGTTGTTTTTATTATTACTACTTTTTTTTTTAGCGCTGCTCTGAAAGGATAAAGCTGGAAAGCCCTATCCATTTCCTGGAAAAGCCAGTTTCCACCTGTCAGCATCAGTCATGCCATGTACACTATTATTTAAAAACAACTACAGCAATGGCCAGACCAGACTATACAATGGATTTCTCTCACTGATTCCCATATTCAGTGGCCCACAGTATTTCTTGTTTAGCCTCCCAGTGCATAGGAAGGCTAAATAGGAAATAAACATTAAAGAAGTGCTAGTTTCCTCTTTTTGCAGACACACAGATGCAACTGAGTGGCTCAGGGCTTGAGGTCCCATCCAGCCACCAGTCCCTGCCCTGAGCACACGTGGTGGGGAGATGCCAACTCCAGTTTCCAGCCAGCTTTTCTCCCAGAGAAGCTCATCTACCAGGTGGGTTTCACTTGCCTGTTCCCTCTGCAAGCACCTCACACACTAAACGCTGCCCTGCAAATTCAAAGCCACAAATGAGTGAAGATGATCCAGATGTAGCTTGGAGGCTTCAGACTTACTTGCAAATTAACATCATTTCTCAGAGGCAGGTGTGATTGTATCTTTGTGGGTAGCAAGGAGGCGAATGGAGTCATGGATACATTATGCAAGTCTTCTCCTTTAAGGGAGAGGGGAAAAGAGAACTGACATATCAAATATGAGAAATCAAAACTTAGCTGTTCGTTTAGGGAGACTGTGAAGGGACCAGCACCTGGGTCTGTGGAGGGAAGAGGATTTTCTGGGAAACAAAGGCGCTGTCAGCTTTCGTGTCTGTTCTGGGCAGTCCTGACACAAGGCAGCAGTGCTGCTCTGCCTTTTAGTAATTTTATGGACCTGATATTTTAAGGCACCAAAGGGAACGATGATGTTCATTCGACATGTGAGATTATAAAATGGTGAAGTGTTTGTTTGCATGGCCTGGATTGGTAATGTCTACTTTAGAGAGCTTGCTGTTTTATTACCCGCTTTCTGGTGGAGAATACCAGAAACAGAGAAACAGCAGAATTATTATTATTTATTTTGTTGCAGTTAGGTTTTTATAAAGATAGGTGTACAGGTGGATATATAGATATGCACGAGCAACTGCAAATATAAGACAAAAATACGGGATTTGCTTGCCAAAGCCCAATTCCTGCCAGTCTTTGAGTCCTTTCCTGTGACACTTGTTTGCTGAAGAACACCAGTGATTTGCTTTAATAGAGTATAAAAAGCATGCACTGATAAGGGAAGACTTGTGGGCATAGATGGCTGGTTGGCCCATTTAGGCAATATGAGTTTGCTTTCAACAGTTCAGCACTGCAGGTATTGTGCAATCTGGATTTTTTACACCTGTAAGAAGTGTTTTTTTAGGAATGGACGTCTCCCAGGCTGGATTATGTGGTAGCAGCAAAACGTGCACATGTATACATATTTTTACACCTGATTGCATACAGTTGTGAGTAGAACTACCCAAGCTCTTTCAGGAAAAAAAAAAGAAAGACTGCTGATTTACATACATACCGTATGTTTCCTATGAAGCGAGGTGTCTGGGCAATGTGATGTTTGGCTACAATGGGTGTCCATCTCTGTTAGCTCTGTATTGTTTGAGGGAGTAAGTTAAATTCTGCCTCTAGGTACATGCGTGTGTTTGATATGGAAATTGAGAAATCCTAGCTGATGAGATGTTGCAGGTGTGCAGCTGGGGGCAGAACTGAGCCCATGGTTAGTACAGCCATATGGGCATCCCTTCCTTCCTTCCTTCCCTGGATGCTGTTTGTGCACTGGGGAATATTCCCCTTGTCTTCCTTTTCTCTTTTCTGGAAAGACCTCCTGTAGCATTTGCTGTACTTAGAAATTTTTTTCAGGACTTACAACTCTGGAGTTCCATTGCCACTCCATAATCAATGTTAATTCTCCTAATTTTAAGATTTTGAAAATATACATGCTCTACTCTTGCAAACTCTGTAAAATGCCATTAGTGTGTCGGGGGATGATCATATTTTGGTTACAGATGCCTTGCTATTCTAAGCCTCTGTCTTTCTATGGTACAGTTACCAGAAAATGGATTAAAAATTAAATGAACATATTGCTTTGTTTGTTTTTAATGAAAGCTGCTTTCCAATTAGCTCCTTATTTGATCAAAGATTGCTTGTGAGTTAATTGTATGATTTTGCCCAGCTTATGATTCTGTCTCTGGGATAACATCAAAGATACTGGGTCAAGTATTGTTTATGTTGTGACCCACGTAAACTCCATGGTAAACCCCACTCACACCTCTTTCCCGGGGCCAAAGCAGTGCATGGAGATATATCTGTAAACTAAATTAAATGCACAGCTGTAGGCATGTAGTTATTTGATGTCAGCATGTTCTTACTTTTTCAAGAAAATTTCTGTGTCCTGCTCCATTTGACATTCAGTCTTTGGGTTATGTACTGGATGAATTTTATAGCCTTTGGTAGAGGCAAGAGATTGTTCACAAATTACGTGTGCTACTTGTCTGTATCCCTAACGATGTGTGTGTGGTGGAGAAGCTCTACTTTGGGCCATCTCAGTTTGAAAAGTCTTGCAGCCATCTTTTAAATGCTGTTGCTCCTTGTTTTGCAGTGCCGTGCCACGCTTCAGACTGTTCCTCTTCCAACCTCCTCTGATGTTCATTTCTTCAATCCTGGGCTCCTTCCTCACCACCCAGCTCTGAAAAGGTGAGAACACTTTGTGAAGCATGCCTGATACCAGCTTTGCCCACAACATTAATTGCTACCTAAAGCAGTTACAAACCCTCCATTTGATATCCTCCCATTTGGTGAGGGGCCATTCTTACCAGGGTCACTGTATCTCTTAGGGACCATCATTTTGTGTCCATGTGATGGCTGCCTCCAACAGAAGTCATTCAAGACCTTTTTCTACTGTCCTGTCGTATGGATTGACTTTAGAATCAGTCTTTCCATCAGCAACCCTGTAGATATTATTCACAGCCTGGTGATCTTTGCTAGAAGAGTTTGGCTGCCTGTTGGGATAGATGTAGCCCCAGAGAAATTGGTACAGAGGTTTGTTGACCTATGTTAAGCAGGAAAACGAGATCCCCGCAGCAATTGTATTTGTGGCATGTTGTCAGTAACCAGCTTCCTAATCACTTGTGTGAAAATATCACAAGTAAGTTTCCAGAAATCAGTCTTTTTTTGGCTGCCTGTCAGAGGACGATGCTCTCTGTTCTCCCCCTGAAATATGTGGATGGGAACTGCAATGTCTGTAGATGACCTGAAATATATAAGCCCTTTATCACACATATTGCATTTAATGCTGCTTTTCTCCGTTTAAGTAAAATGTTCCCAAACGACTGGCTGATTTTTCAGTGGTTTAAGTTACTCTTTTGGCTCTCTGGTGGAAAAATGTAGAAACATTATGATAATGATGTCCATGGTGACTGTGACAGTGTTGAGTGACCCATCACAGCCAGAGATTCTGCTGGGTTTGTAAGACTGTTGTGAAAATGACATCCAATTAATTTGGTTAGCAATATTAAAATGAATTACTGTCCATGAAAATGATAATTTGAAAATCAGTTATTGATTAACATGAGACCAAAATTCCAATTGTCTCAGCATAGTTGCAATCTCTGTGAAAAAAAAAAATGACTTTTTGTGACTGTTTTGTGGCTGTTTTAGCTGAGGGGTGTATTTCCTTCCATTTAGTGTGTCATTCCAGAGTGAATCCTCACCCATCTTCTCTCATGGGGTAGAGAAACTGGTTTGTACAGTAAATATGAAATCTGTGCTGACGCCTTTACTGCCAACGTCCATTTCTTCATTTCTTCTTTGTGCTGTTGCGACCTAGATGTCATATGGGACACCCTAGGGCTTCCCTCCTGGCTTAATGGTAGGTAACAACAGGCCAATTAACCCAAGAACACTTTATTCTCTACCTGCTTGGATGGGAAGGTAGGAAACTCTTTCTAATTTTGGGTGTCTGCTTTACTGCCACTGTCTCAGCAGGCAAATGAATGTCAAAAATACTGCCATTTTCTTATGTTTACTATTAAAATCAAATGTAATACATGTTTTTATAATTAGTATCAGCATTTTTATTGTGCTTACACTACGAAGCCCAGCTGTTCACTTAGCCTTACCTATGTAGGGGCTGTACAAAACACATAGTTAAAAGGAGGTCTTGGCTGTGATGAGCAGAACCTGCTCCTTGAATATGTGGGGAGATTCTGTAATTCTGATTACAGACAGTCCCGAGTAATTCATCAACAGCAGTGATGTTGTTCCAAACTGACACCATAAGAACAGAGATGAATCTGGCCCAAAGTGTCTCTCTAGCGTGTTCCTTTAGCAAATTAATATTAACTTTTGTCCCCATTCCTTCCATGGAGTGCCTTTGCTGCTGTGTCTCGCAGTACTCTGCAGGGACGTGGGGAGGGTATTTTGCAGAGACAATGTCTAGCTTTGCATTCACGTCTCTTAGGAGAGAGTACCTATGATGCCTTTTTGGCCTATATTTCATATTGTTCTCTGCGAATAACAGGCTCTGATGATTGAAATCTACTGCCCGGGATCTGAAATGAATTGTTGGCTCTCTCATGAAATGTTCCGCTTCTCCATTTCCTTCCCCTTTGCACACATAGACATGAGCGTGCATTCACACAGACACACCGGGGCTTCATCATACAGCAAATTGCTTATACACATGTAAGCAAATATCTTCTCAAATCATCTCTTATCACCAAGTGGGGTGTGGTGCTTGTTGTTCAAGGGGTTGAGGTTGCCTTTCAATCTGCCAGGGCCAGCCTGACACCAAAAATAAACAGCATAAGCCTGGAACGGTTGTCACAAGGGGCAGAGAGAACTTGTCAGGCAGGAGTGTGTGAGCCGGCAAGATGATAATGTGGCATGACACTTCTGAAATGAGACACCGGTTGCCATGGTGAGGAGTCAGGAGGGACTATCTCTCCAGAGGCTGAAATAAAACATGCTTTAAATGATGTTTGATTAGAATTTAGATCATGTAACTGAGTGGCTGGACCTTTTTTTTTTTTTTTTTTTTTTTCCTCTTTTTTTTCCCCCTCCTTTTTTTTTTGCGTAAAGCTCAGACATCCCCCCAGAGCATTACAATTGGAAAATTACAAGTGCCATTGACAGCCTCCTGTGGCAGCACACCGAAGGTGGAGTCCAACGTGGAATAAATCACATTTTTTTTCCTCCTTTTTTTTCCCCTCCCTTTACTTGTCGTTGTCGTCGTCTTTGGCTGCTGGCAGAGTTCACTTTGGGAAGAAAGGAGCTCTGGGTCCGGAGCAGCCCTGGCTGTAACCCCCCTTGCTCCACCACTTGCAGCGTGCTGAGAGGTTACTTAGTTCCATGCCCAGTCAATTATGTTCCTTGCTAACTCTGCTTGCATTTTCCACTTGAGTCCATCATAGTTTAAACCAGTTAAAAATGGTTCCCTCTGTTCTGAAAAACAGTTAATCAATAACACCCTGAGAATATTTCTTGTCTTCGTTTGCTTTCCCTGACCAGTCTACTCGGGGTATCCGTCATCTTGTTAATATATATTAAAAATAGAGCCCATGAAGGCTCATGCACGATACCCTTCTTGGACTCTTCATATTAAAGGAGGATGTGAAGGCGTGTGTGTGTGTATGTGATGGTCTGAACCTGAAACAGAAAGAATTTGGGGGAATAATGCAAAACAATTGTCCTTGTGGTCTTCTAAGTGGAATGGGATGTTTAAAAGTAATTTTAGCTTTCTCTGCAGTTTTAATGCAGCACACAACCAAATGTATTTTTCATGTCTTTCCCAGCAGAAATGGACAATAAAAGAGCTGGTTTGGGGTTACAGAACTTTCTACCTCTGTGGTGCTTTTGTGGTATATCCAGATGTTTAAAAATCTTGAAGCAGGTATCCAATGGATAAATCTGCTAGAAAACAATAGTCAACCAATTCCAGTGCTGCCTGGATGGGGACAAAACCACTCGGCAAAGAAAGGCAAACACACCAAGTCCTGCTAATTTCAAGATCACCCGAGGGCCAACTATTTCTTGACATAATCAGCTAGTTTAGCTGATGCTGATGCAGAGTACCAGGGCCTAAGATTTGCTAAGTGTCCTCTTCCATCGGTTGTGAATGGAAGGTGTTAAAATACAAGGGATTTTGGTTTTTCGTTGCTGGAGTGAACTGATTTGAAGACTCGCTACTGGGAGTTGTTGTTAAGTCTGCATTGGATAAATCAATGCAGAAGCGGAAGTTATTGGCAATTTTTTGACTGAAAGGCAGAAAGTCAAAGGATCATGGAGACTCTACTGTAGCCTACACTGGGTGGAGATACTTTGTACAATGGTAAAATTCCTGTAGAACCATGAACGGGGGGGATGTGTGTGGCTAATAATGATGTTCCTACATACACACTGCAATGAGCTTCCTCTTTATCAGCACATTTAAATTGTGGTCATTTGCTTTGGTAATTGAAATAGTTACACCAGGCCAGTGAACGTGTGACTACAAGTACGTTTTTCTGGGCTATTAAAATCTCTATGCAAGAGCATGCTGATTAGAGTTTCTATTGTGTGTATTTAGAGAAAAAAAAGACTATATAGTTGCTATGCATGAGACAGAGTGTATTCTAGGAGTCAGAGGATGCCCTGTAATTTATGAGAGACAAAGAGGTACATTAGATATTGTTAGAATATGTAATAATCCTCTCACAATAATTTATTCGGCTTGCAAGGTTAGGATCTCCATAATTCTTGGTTGCACTCTAATGAAGACTGCTGATGCTTATTATATATTTTTGTGTACATTAGAGGTACCTGTGAATATATGGATACTGTACTTGCCTCCTGCTACCCCACTACTCATGGAGCTGCCAGTGGGACTATATTGTATGGACCATTTGTCTAAATAGTCCAGGAAAGTGCATCAGCTGTATTGGCTTCTTGTCAGCGGTTCTCTGTAACTTTGTGCCCATAAAATCATCTTCTGCAGATTTAGCCTGCTTTTCTCACACTATTAGGTCACCCCTGGCTCCGGGGTGACACAAGCATCATCAGGAAATTGAGGTCTTCAGCAGTACATGCTGTCCACCTGCAAACACAGAGACACCAGATAGATTTTTTTTTTTTTTTTTTAAATTATTTTTATTTTATTTTTTATTTTTTTTATTTTTTTCCCTCCAGAAGTTTTAAACTGGGCGCTCAAACATGATTAATTTGGTGATGGGATGGGGTGGGATGGTTTGGAAAAAAGGGAGGAAAGAGAGAAATGAAAATTTTCCTTCTCCCCTGAACTCAGTGACTTTCCATAAAACTTTTGCTCCAAAATCAGTTTATGATTCCACCCATAAAGTCACTTCCAGGTGATTTATTACCATCCAACAGTCCACTCTGGGATTTTTGGTGACACTACATGGGTCTTTTGAGCTTTATGTTGAAATTTAATGGTGATCACTGCAGCCAAATGGATGAAAAATGTCCATGTCTTCACCACTGGTTCTTGTATTGGCCTCAGGGATTGAAAAAGTAGGTCTTTTATTTAGTTACACTGTCAGCAGCAATTTTGATGTGAGTTCAATTGCTTGGTTTGGAGTTCAAATGCTCTAGTCTGAATACAGCCGTATGGGCTTGTAAAGCATCTTGAAAACTGCTCTGCTGTTTGCCCCACATCTGCATGGAAAACCGCCCAGGGATTGTGATGGTCATTGCTGGGTCTAAATACCAAGTATGAGATGGAAGTAAAGGGAAGTTCCCTCTTCCCAGAGAAGGGGAGTGTCCTTTTTGAAAGAACAGCAGGGAGAACTGAGACTGCAGGGGTGAGAACCTTGCTGAAAGCACCATGGACCTTCGATGGGTGGGTGGGCCATACATCAAGTATGTACCTTTATTTTGTAGAACCACAATGTGGAGGCAGAATGTAGTGGGGAAATGTAGGGAGCATGTTTCAGATGAAGCAATGGGCCATATCATGTTCAGAATCTTGCCCTACAGTAGAAATTCTTGGTTCCTATAGTCTAGAAGGGAGAAAAACGTTCATATTTATAAGGCAATGGCAATAAACAGGGAGAGAGAATTTGAGGTAAGGAGCTCACTGCTAAGAGAGCTAGATGAATTGGGTGAGTGATGCCAACATCGGAGTAATGAGAGGAAAAGCAGAGCTTTGAATGGGAAAGCTTCAGTCTCTCACTCTATTTATGGGAAGTTTTCTTCTGTTAGGGACTTGCACTCCTGGCAGCCTCATCTTATAACCAAGATGTTTTTCTGCTTAGGTGATTGCAGGATGTGATCTGTTCACATCATCCTTAAGAATCAGTGGTAAGGAAGGGGTTAAGATTATTTAACTCTAGAGCTTTTTGTGCATATTAATTACGTATTGCTCTATTTTATCACTGCAGTATACTTTGTACAGCAGTTTTTAGAATGCTTTAAGTAATGTTTGCTATGCTTCCTCCAGTCTAATCTGCCAAATAATTTACGTTATCCATGCCATGGAATTTACTTAACACTGACACAGAAATTAGCCATGAAGCGCTGAAAGATCCCAGAGTTGCTGATTATGGTTGCCTGATAAGAGCACAGGCCTAGAATGATTTTATAAAATGTTTTCATTTTGCAGGCAGTCAGCATTTGGATGGTGGAGACACACATCATGACCCTCACCACCAGTAGAGTCATGAGAAAAGCCTCTTTTGCAGGCTACTTGGTTTGCAAGGCTATAATATTAAATGGCAGACTAGACTAGATGGTCTTCAAGGTCCTTTCCAACCCAAACCATTCTATGATTCCTTCCTGAGTTGTGACTGTAGTAGGTGTGGAGTTCAGTGACATGGCTTCTGTCAATACAGAGGTTGATTTGCCTCTAACCTGGTACCTGGGTGATGCTGAAGACAAAGCTCTTTTTCAGCATGGTGCTGCAGGCACTCAGGAGACAAGAGCTGCAGTTGTTTCTGATCCTTTTCCAACTCTGGAGGAGGCAGACGCTTAGTGTGGAGGTGTTTGGAGATACAGGGATCATGGAGACTTTTCTGTGGGCTCCAGCAAGGCCAGGATTTCACCTTTGGTCCAAAACAATCTGATAAGCCTTTTCTGCCCTGCTTTTGGCATGACTACAAGAGCCTGGTCTCAGGTGGTTTCTCTAAAGCTGAGTGAGTTATGTCAGTTCAATCCACCTGTAGATCTGTCTCCCATTTCAGAGAAATATTTCTTTCTATTAATTCTACCATTATCTTTTTTTTTATTGAATCCACAGTGAGGTCACTACAGAACTGTAAACCTTGATAAATATGTCTCTTTGAGAGTGCTTGATTTCTGCATATGGCTGTCTAGAATATACTCTGCCTATTGAACCTGAATGCATCTAATCAACTTCTGAGTACAGGGTTCTACAGCATAATTAACAAAAAGCAAAGAAGAAATCATCTTGAAATTATTATATAACTTCTTGAAATACCTTCTGTGGAAACAGATTTTATTTTTTTTTTTTTTTCCTTGAACTGAGCATTAAAACCTACAAGATTCCTCCAAAGGGAATTTTCCAAGTTTTCTTTTTCCCACCATATTTCCACACTCTTTTGTCTTCCTTTCCTTTGGCCAAAGCACGTACCGCTTCGCCATAACATTTGCATGTGCTGTGGTAGCACACGGCTCTTCTGATCCCACATCAGGTGTCAAATCTTTAATATGATTTCCTACATGTTTGACTAATCAATGCAGAACATCATCATGAAAGATAATTTTGCCCTCTGGCACTTCAGGGACAAGATAATGAGGCCTGGTGTTTTCCATTTTTTATTCTTCCACAAGAATCTACATTTTTTAGTCCCAGCTAATTGATTTAAGTTCATGGAGGAAGGTTTTTTTCCCTTTCCCTTCCAGTATCTTGGATATTAATGGATTCTAGTGAGCTAGCAGAGCTGTGTGATCAGTATGTTTAGAGATTCAATATACTGCCGTTCTGACCTTTCAGAAGCCATGGGAAAAGCATTAGGCCCAGCATGTTGATCCCACCTGAGCACTGAAATCTCAGGCAGGTTGGAGCTGGCTGGAGATAGGGACATTCTGCAAGAAGGGAGCCTTGTTCTCAAATCATTTGCCAAACAGGAGGGACTTCAGTCTCGCAACCCAGTGAGAAGCGGGGAGATTTATGGCCTCGCTTGGGCAATGGTGGAAGGCAGAAGGATGGAAACGGAGGCTTTCAGATCAGGCACCCGTGCATTGCTCTGGAAACTCTGGTCAGAGAGCATGGCGTAGCAGGGAGTGAGTGATAAACCATGGACACAGGCCAGATCTCTCAGCTCCTGCTCCCCTGATTGCATCAAAGAATCATTATCCCTTTCCTTTTCAGCAGCTTTGTTTTGGAGGAAAGCCGGGCAGGCTCCTCACTGATCATCGCTGGAGTTGAAGGAATGGGACAAAGACCTTTCCAGAAGTAGCTGAATTCCATCCACCTCAGCAAAAATATAGGTTAGTCTAAATATCCTTCCCTGGCACAGTGTGAACTAGCAACCATGAACTGTTTTACTTACTGAGGCACCATTGATAGCATGATAGCACTGATCGAACCTCTCCCAGTCACTGATATTGTCCCCACTGGCCACTTATCCACTAGTTCTGCTGGATGAGACCTAAAAGAGACTATATTCCTGCTGCAGCAGGTACCTGAGGCTCTAAAAAGTGTGAGCTAGACGTGTTTTTATGAATTATTCGTGTGTTTCTTCTGTATTTTACCACCATTAACTAGAGTTATTCTTGTATTATTATTTTTTTTTAGGGATGGCAGCAGCTTATGACAGATTTGTTTAGGGTTAGCCCTATTCATAAATTAAGTGGCAGATAAAATTTAATTTTTCTTATAAGAAAAGCCTATAGCTCCTTAAATTGCTCATTTAACATCACTGAAAAGTAATACTCCACTTTAGAATGGACATCGTATTAACTTTAAAAGGCCTATTTAAAGTGACGGTTGTCAGTGAGTGAAAGCCAGATATGGTAATTTCGAGTTACAAATCAGAGTGAGGAAACTGTAGAATGGACAACCTTGTTAACACAAGCGCGACGGAGGAAGCACCGGGGTCAGAGTGCCAGCACGGAAAGGAATAAAGACACAGCACCAAAAATATGTCCTATAATTAGGGCAGCTGTAAGAGTCAAGGTTGAAGATTCTTCACCATGACATGTCTGATATAGAAAAAGTGATAGCCAAGAGTAATCACTTACAGGCACCGAGCCTTAAAGGAGCAGCACCGCACTTACCCTGCCTGGGGCAGGGGAGCCTGGAAGACAAAGAAGGGGGGGCATGAGGTGACTCCGAAGCAGTGTGTGTGGGGAAGTGGGTAGGGAGGAGTTGGAAATTTCAAGGGTCAACACTCAAAGGGACCGAAAACTGGAAAAAAAATGGCTCATTCAGCAGAGAGGTTTTCTGATCATGGTGTGGAACAGAGTGGGAACTGGGAGAGCGGGACGGGTTACGCCGTGTGCTGGTGGGGGTATCCCGGGTTTAGATCCGAGTGAATGGGCACAGAATCACCCCTGGGGGGACACCAAGGGAGGAAGGTGAGAGGAGGAGGCTGAAACAGTGTGTAAATGGGACAGACACAGGCGTGCATAAGTAACACTGGGCAGCAGAAGAACCGAAGCCGAGGAAAGGAGAATTTGGTGGGCACACAACCAATGTCATTCAAAAAAAGTCCTCCAAATGGCCCAGAAAAGACCCAAAGGCCGAGCAGCGAGCAATCAGGAGGGCACACATCCAGTGGGATGAGCAGAAGAATGTGGGATGTGCAACTGCTTCCTCCACCTCATCCTTCCCAAGGGCTGGGCGTTCATGGACAGGAGGGACAGAAAACATCTGGGGTCTGGCTCAGACTTGAGGTCAGTCTGCAGGGGTCTGCCCCTTGAGCTGGGTTGGGGACCCTGACCCTGAGGTCAGCCTGCAGGGGTCTGCCCCTTGAGCTGGGTTGGAAAGGAGGCAAACAGGGGCTGGAGCCAATGTGCAGCACGTTCTACGTTTCCTGTGGAGCCTTCACAGAAAGGAGTGGGGAGTCTTCCTCAGCATCCTGGCATGGTGGACCTGGAGAAGCTGCTGCGACCTGACCTGTGGTGGTTGCCTGGTGAATGGTGTCTTCTCCTCTCTGCAATGCTCGGAGGAAGATCCCTTGCCAG
The DNA here is from genome assembly GCF_001431845.1 of Calidris pugnax. Lineage (NCBI taxonomy): Eukaryota > Metazoa > Chordata > Aves > Charadriiformes > Scolopacidae > Calidris > Calidris pugnax. The sequence continues at coordinate 1,090,639 of NW_015090764.1, forward strand.
CTAGGTCAGAGTGGAGCCAGGGGGACAAGGAGACATTTCTATTAGTGGAGAATGTCTCTGTATAATGATTCCAGCTTCCTGGGAATCCTTTGGGATCTGTGGAAACCTTCCAGGCGTTGTGCCTTCTCTGTGACCCTCTTCAGCAATGGCTTCATAAAAGCCCCAGGAGGCTGTCTGTCACAGGAGAAGCTTCTCCTCTTCTGCTGTATTTCCCTGGGGAACGATCCAGCCCGGGCAGTTAATGTGGAGTGACACAGGCCCATGCTTTTCTCCCCCAGTCCTCACCTCCCCCATGGGATCCACTTGAAAGGATAAATGAAATTCAGGCTGAACAAATGCCTTACCCCCCCCCAAACATGCTTCTTTCTCTGCATTAAAGTGCATTCCAGTTTACCCCCCCAAACACGCTTCTTTCTCTGCATTAAAGTGCATTCCAGGAGAACTGGTGTAGTGTAACGTAACCCACCTCCGGCTGAGCTTCCCTGCCCTGCACCGAGAGCCCTGTGGGACCTGGGCAGCGCTCGCTCTCCAGTTCCACATTTCAAATAACCCACAACACCTCTTTGGACAAGCCCATTCCTCTCCTTAATAATTTCTTACAATATTTAAAGGTTTACAAGTAACAACGATGAGCCCTTAAGAGAGAGACCGGTTGACCTTGCTTTGGGCTATTGTCTCCCCTCCCATTGCTCTCACAGATTTGGTTCTCCTGACAGCAATTTTTGCCTACCTGCTTGTAGAGCCCGACCTTTCTTCAAGGGCAGGAAGGACCAACCTGGCTCTTTGGGCATCTCCAGTGTCCATCGTTTGGTTTGCAGGGCTCTCGCTGTGGGTTTCAGAAGCTGAAGGGATGAAGCATCGCTCCTTTGCACAACTCCCATGAGGACAGTCGCCGCGGCACCGGCCGAGGAGTTTTCTGGCAGATCAAAGGCTGAGAGTCGTTCCGCTTCCCATCCAGCCCCTTTGTCAGCCAGTTTATTTTGCCTTTGTCTTTGGCGACCTGTACTTGGGGACGCTAATTCGATTTTCCATTGAGAGGTGCGGATATCTATATTATTTTCCTAAAACTCCAGAGAATATTATAAATTTCTTTTTATTGCTTCCAGCCATGTTATTTAAAGTAATTAACCTTAATTTATAAATTTTTATATCAAACTGCCTTTTAACTTTTAGAACTGGCAGGAGAAGTCCATTTCCCAGGGCTCCTAATAGTTCTCCATTTAATCAAAATTCATCCATCAGATTCCAGTGTTAAATCATCTTTTAATTGGGAGTTACATTCTGGTTAATAGTTTTATAATTCGCCGTCTCTAATAGTTTTTACCACAGGGATCTACTCCATTTTTTCTCACTCTATTATTCCTGGTGTTCAGCAGGGACATTTTAAAAATGTTCACTTCCCCTGCCTGTTCTTTGTGATCTCATTAATTCTTGATAGCAAGTTCCCTTTCTCCTCATTACTGGTGCATAACTACCTTTATCACTAGGTGAAACCTTACTCATTTCTACATGCACTTTCCAATTTTTTATATAATTTTTTTTGCCTCTTAAAAAAACCAAAACAAGTTGCAATCTATTTCTGCAAATAAGATTATATGTACTGTGTATGGTCGTGGCACTTGACGTCACTGAGATTTCAGACTGGAGATTTTTGGGGCAAGAACTTTCTCTAACTTTGTGTTTGTGCAGTGTTTCTCACAGAGGGGCCCTGACGGGGTTTTCTAGGGGATAGATCCAATCAAAAATGTAAGTTTCTAATACTGCTGACATAACAAGGAATTGATTTACAGGGATGGGGGATCTTTTTGGAGAACGTGATGAGAACCCCCATGCCTTTTGCAAAGTATGGGGGTTCACATTTTCTGACGTTCCCCAGCAAGAGAGGTGCAGAATTGGGCCTCGGTGCTTTTTAATACCTAAGGCTGGCTTACTTGCAGATGAACTCTGCAGTGTAGCACTTAATTGTGAGACACACCGCATGCAAATGGCCTCGCTCGATGCAGCTAAGCAGTTAGGGCAGCGTTACATGAGCTTGGTATCCTCCCAAAACAATAAAAAGAGCCCGAGGAGAAGTAAATAATGTTGTATATGAGGTAGTAAAGCCAAGCTTGTCGTTTTTCAAAAAATGCCTAGAATTAGCGTAAAATTAAATTTGAAACCTTAATCCTCCAAGGGCTGATTCTCAATTTGCAGATCCACAAAACCTCTGCAAATTACCCTACCAATCCTACTGACAGTCTTATAGGAATATGTTATATTGACTACCCAAAGTCAGCCTCTGCGAAGAAGAGCACATTGTAAAGTGCCGGTGGTAAGAGTAAGGAAAAACAATCTCCCGGGGTTTATGTCTTAGTCCTGTAGAATCATTTCATATATAACTTCCTATAAGAAAAATAGGATGGACAAGTGTAAACAGAATTATTATACAATTATAGTGGTCCTCGGAATAACTATAACGCTGTCCACAGTAATTTTTATGTCTTCATAAACTACTAGCGCTGCAGTATTCTTTTAGCCCTTCTTTCGCCCCACGCGGTAATGTAATAACTTTTCCTACTTAACGTATGCATCAGTGCGGTAATTTGATATGACAATGATTACGAAATACTCCAGCAGTTTTAATTGACTAGTGTTGAGATCATATCACCAGAAACAGACAAGATCTTATCTCATGTATGACTTCCATCCCGCCTGACTGTTACAATATTTATGTTAATAAGGATCGCAGGCATTAGCCAAGTATTAAGTCCTCAGCTGTGGTAACTACATTTAGAAGCAAACAATAATTTCACAGACTGCTGGCCACCCTTCCCTTTGAGTTGCAGTAGCGATAAATAAATAAATAAAGATTTAGCTTTTCGCTGGGTACAAAATATATCTAAGGAGTTTTTATATCTGGAACCCAGATTTCAGGATTTCTTGCGAGAAATATTACAGTAATTCGGCAGTTTAAAAGTTGCCAAAGCTTGCTCCTGTATCTGAAGAAATTACCATAGAAATCTGAAGCAGTATTATGCCTCCCGTATGCATAGCAGGCATACTATTACCTCCGCTTTTGTTGCTGCTGCAAACATTTACTTGGAGAGACCTTATTGTCGATGAATTTTTGACAGAGGTCAAAGTATTTCTGAGTGGAACTGAAAGAGGTCTGGGCCTTATATCAAAGAGCTGACAGCATCAACAATAGTGTGTTTACTCATCCTGCATGCTGGAAAAATTAATTAAAAGTGTTTGTGAGATGTTGTGAGCCTGCAGAAGCCTTATGTGCTGCTGGTAATGAGCGTGTTGGCGGGTGGAGGAAGCGTTGCAGTTGGCAATAGGTCTGTCGGCTCGAGATCGTTGGGGTTTCTTTGGTGGGGGTATTTAGCAAAATAACCATTGAGTGTTGTGATGAGTCGATGTACGACTCCAGTAGGAGATGCCCCATGGATTTTGTTTCACGCTGTCAGCAGTGACACAAGTTCCAGGTACGGATGGGTCCCTGTGGCTACTCTGCAGCTTTGCACAGCTACATGGCAGTTGCGGTGTGAGGAAATATCTTCTCGGAGATCCCTGGTCAATTACGACGTTTTTCCCTTTTCCCTTCCCTATAGCAAAATTAGAGAAAAGGAGGCTGAAGGGAGACTTATAGCTCTCTATAACTCCCTGAAAGGAGTCACAGGCGATGGGACAAGAGGAAATGGTCTCAAGTTGCACCAGGAGAGGTTCAGATTGGATATTAGGAAATATTTTCACCCTGAAAGGGTTTTTAAGCATTGGAATGACTTGCACAGGGAAGTGGTTGAGGCACCATCCCTGGAGGTATTTCAAAGATGAGTAGACATAGAGCTTAGAGACATGGTTTAGTGATGGTTTTTATTAGAGTTGGGTTGATGGTTGGACTAGATGATCTTAAAGGTCCCTTCCAACCTAGAAATGCGAAACAACCTGTATTATTTTGCATCTAAGATTTTTTAAAAGGTTCAAGTTCTCCAAAACATTTCTTAATTTCTTAATTTTATAAATTATTCCTAGTTTTAAAATGCTCATTTGGACGGGAAGTTGGTCATCCATAAAACCATGCAGAAACCTCCTTGCTCTATCGCATCACTCTGTTACGTGCCCATTCTGTTCAGACTTCACAGGATCTTAGTGTGTGCTCAGATGCCGTCCTGCGGAGAAATGAAGACCTCAGGACACAGAAATCAAAGCACGTATAATTGTTCTTTTTTTTTTTTTTTTATTTTGACTGATGTGCACTCAGGGCTGTTCTGCAGTGCACTGCAGTTCTTGCAGTACTTAACCTCCTCAAACTTTCAGGTCATTTTAATAACAAGGGAGAGTACTCTGTCCTTTTAGGTGGTGATGCTGAAACCTCTCAAAGGCTTTACAAACTCTTATGAAAAAATGCTTCAAGATTTAATGAGATGTGTTAACTTTTTCATAGACTTTTTGGAATTTCCTGTAAAATCGTTGTCATCTCAGAGAAAGAGCTTTATCCACCTCCATGTCTGTGCATGTGTGTAGAAGTATAAAAGACCCTTGTCCTTAGTTTGAGTGTTTCAGAATTATTTCAATGGGCCCTGAATGACCTTTTAAAGGAGTTTTGTCAGTTTCTGGCTTTTCAATGCAGATATTCTTTTTTTTTTTCCTTCATTTTTTTCCCCAAGTAATATCGTATGTATCTTATAGAGATGGGAACTTATGAAAATTTATTTAATCATGAGTCACTGAGGACCTTGGACAAAGTCTTGGTTGTTGGTCACCGGCCATCAAAAGCCTCCCAGGAGTCTCTGAAAATGTTGCTTTCTCTTTTACATCTACAGATGGAGAGACCACGGGTAAAGTTTCAATATTCTGCATTTTTTTCCTGTTAAAACAGTGACTGCTGCAGTATCATAGTCTCTGTCTTCCCCTGCAGTGCTCAATGCTGGGAGGTGCAGGTGACAGCAGACTGTCACCACAAAAGAGCTCAATGTATCCTGTGCTTCATCCTGTACTTCCCTCATATGAATAAAACCACTATAAAATCAGTGTTTCAAAGCTTTTCTTGACCTGGCCCAGCAGGTTAAGCACCTTGCAGACTCATGCCCCAGAATCAGATAAATCCCATCAGTGATGCAAATTGAAGATTGGTTGGACATTAAAACCAGTGCCTTTCATGTCACGAATATATATAGATATATACACACTTTTAATATTTGGCCACTTAAAATATTCATCAAGTATTTTCATTCTGTTACTCTTCACTAATGCATTTTTAAACGCATTTCTCTCGAATCAGCCCAGTCTCCTCTTTCATGAATCCTTATCTCTGTCCTATGGGCATCTATATCCCTGCCCTAATGTTCCACTGTACAAGTACTGAGCTGTTCATAACCCTAATCGTACAAAAACAGATGATTCATTACTGAAGTGGATGAAAGAAGGCATTAAATATTGGCATAAAGGAGAAAAGATAAACTGGTAGTGGAAGGTTCATCTCTATTAGCTGGAGTGTTTGGGGACACCACAGAAATAAACCTAGGGTTGTAAATATTGCCCTTGATTAGGAACCTGCGATGAAATCCTGGAGAAGGAACTTCTGTGCCCTATTTAAGACAGCGGTCTGCCTGCGTGGCTCTCACTGTGGGATCAGGGCTGATCAGAGGTGGAATCTGCAGCAGCCACCCTGGGCACAATAGTTAAGGATTTGGGCTCAGTGTTACACTCTTGATAACTGTGGGCGTTCACAGTCATGAAATAACTCAGGAAATACCGAAAGCTAAAAAAATCTCGTGGGCTCTTTTGAACTGCAGTGCAGACCTTAGGGGTCTTCATCTGCTGGCTTTTCCTGCTAGGTAGGAGGATTAAGGACTTCTTTTTATTTTTTAAGACAAAAGGCAGCTGAATTCACTGGACTTCAGGAGCTGAGGGCATGAGGATAGGATCAGATCTTGTAAAACTTCTGATTAAACAAAAAAAAGCAAAACAGAGGGAAGCAACCCTGCACTGACAAAGTGCACTCCTATAGAAGGACATAGTGATTTGGAAGGTAATAAATACCAGCCCTTGCTGGTCTCAGGTATGAGTTGGAGACCATGTGGGACCAAAAGCAAGTTATCCTTTGATACATCAGCCCAAACCCTGAAGATAAGCCCTAAAAGAGAGGCCGGTGGGTGGGTGGGCAGGGGGGCCCAGGCTGCAGCACACCTGCTTTCACTTGCCATCATGAGGGCCTGCAGCTGTGGGTCGTTAGCAAAACCCTGGGGAAATAAGTGAGGAGCTGGGGGGGGCCATTTTCTCCTCTCCAGTAGGGCAAGTGGTGCCTGTGCTGGGCTGCTGCAGGCTACTGGGATATTATGGGCTTGGTGCCCACCTTGGGAAGTGTTCACAGTGCTGCTGCTTTGGCTCTGAGGCTCTGGTGTGAGGACCATGCGTGTGGTTCATCTGCTTCAGAAGGTAAGGTGTTACTGCTCTCTTCTGTAGAGGTGGTGGGTGAAGATGTTGCTGTAGCAGTGTAGTGTCCCTGGCGTGAATAACATTGCTGTGGAGCTGTGTTTGGCTTTTTAAACTTCTGTTCAGTAGAAATCAGCTGCTGAGGGAGTTGTAGAGTGCTGATGTTTTGCTTTTTCTTCTCTGGGGTTGTGCCTGGAGGTATGGGGCTGGTGGTCCTCCGCACCAGAGCGGGCCCTCTCTGGGCTACCTCTAGGGTAGGGGCTGGAGTCTTCTCTGGAGTAGAGGAACAAGGTGAGCTTCCCAGGTGGGAAGCCCCTGGGAGTTCAAAATAAATATGCAGAACACAATTTTGTTTGCCTTTATTACTCAGGTGGCTTCCAAGCAATGCTTCTCTGGAGCCTTTGTACTGGACTCTGTGAAATAACTGTCCCTCAGACACAACTGAGATGTCCCTGGAGAGCCGGGGAATTGCTCAGTTGGGAAAAGAGCCCTGAGTATCGGCTCTCCCTGCCCATGTTGTGTTCAGCCATGTGCTGGGATGTAAGGCAGCCCTAAATTATAAGCAAATAAGCACAAAACCTTGTCGTTCTTCATCTCTTTACTGTGTGGGCAGAAACTCATCTGGTGGCCTGTAACAAAGTGCCTGGGTGGATGGCAACCAGGGAGGCGGGTCAAACCACTCCTCCCGTGGAGATGCTGCAATTTAGGGAATCATTAAGAAATAATACAGGGTGTATCGCTCTCTCTTGTTCTTGCCACACATAGTCAAACAGAAAACATGCAACATAATCTTGTGTATTTATTTGGGGTGAGGGATAACGGTCTTCAGAATAAACACCAGCTATTTTTAAAAGAAGCAAAATGCTCTGTCTGTGCTCCTCTGTCCCCCAGCTGACTGCTGAACCTTTTGCCCAAAGGTGGCAGTGAAGGGGGGAACCCTTCCAGAACTAATTTAGTTAAAATTTACACTCCTTGATTTTGTGTCCCTTCTTTTTCCCCCTTCTAGTTTTGTAGCTATGATGCAGTATTGATCCAAAGATCTATAGGATCGTACCATGGCTCCAGGTGGGTGGCAGAATTGAGGCTAGGCTTCATTTCCATCTGAATGGTGCAGAAAATAATTCCACTTTCCAGCTTATATTGCTCAGAACATTGCATTTCTCTCATTGCTGTGTACGGGAATTAGCTCTGGAGGAAAGAAATGATTTTTTTTAATTTTTTTTTTTCCTTGAAGTAGAGTGGAGCAGAAGGATTCAGGAAGAAATAATGTAAGAAAGCAGACAGCACGCTCATTGCTGTTTGAATTAGGTGCAGCTGGATGGCTCTAACGAAATGGGACTTCTCATCTAGGGTTCAAGTGGTGTTTCTGTGGACGGATGGTCCCCAGGCTGCACATTCCTTGTCTGGCTGGGACAGCTTCCTGCAGTAGCGTGGTGTGGTAAATACAGCGATGGCAGAGGAGCGTGCGGTGGTTCAGCTTTGTTCTGGGTGGCAGTGTGAGGGGATGTGTGATGGAAATCAGCAGGGCTGCTGAGGGGAGAAGTGCCTGCAGCTGGAAAATGCTGCCCAGGGAGGTGGTTGAGTCACCATCCCTGGCTGTGTTTAAGAACCGTTTAGATGTGGTGTTGGGGGATATGGTGTAGGGGAGAACTTTAGAGTAGGGTAGATGGTTGGACTTGATGATCCCGAGGGTCTCTTCCAGCCTAGATGATTCTGTGATTCTGTGAAAATGCCTCCAGCCACCACTGGCAGCCAGGCCAGCTCAGGTGGTCCATGTGGGCTGTGGTAATTTGGCTGCATCACAGACCTACCCCCCCATCAGTGTTGGAGTGTGTCACACAGCCGGAGTTGGGTCCCTGCTGGGGCTCCAGTACCAGCTCTCCTGGGGCTGTGTGTGTTTTCTAGAGTGGCTCCAGGCTATACTGAACTGTGGCTTTAGGGACCAAAGGAACCTGATGGCTCTCTGGAGGCCACACAGGTTGCCTTGAAAGTAGTGAAGTTACGCAGATGTGAATTTATATGTGGGAGAGGAACCAAGTGGCAGTGGAGCAAGGAAGTACATCTGTGGAGATGCAGACATCTAGTGCTGTGTACTACAAATTCCTTCCACAGTACCTCACTAACGTGCTCAGAAAGGCCACCACCACAAGGCTGGAGAATGACAGATGATTAAGCCGCTTCTTGTCAAGTCTTGTGCTTGTTCTCCTTTCAAATCATCATCTCGGTGGCAGGGTGGCGAGTTGCCTGGTTCTTTTTCCCCACCCCACAGCCAAGACATGTGCGTGGCTCAGTGACAGAGGAGAGCAATTGAGAGGGTGACCCATATTGGACTTCTAACATGGACACAGTTCATTCAATTTGCCGTGTGAATTTAGTAAATCAGAGAAGTAATTTCCCTGCAAGAGGAGTAGGCTGCCACCTGCTCATGATCTTGGCAACCTTAAGTCACACCTCTGGTATTATATCCTGCTAGAAAAGTTTTCAACAGTTATTTCATGCTTAAAGGGGGATGAGGGGAGAAATTCAGTAGCACTGAGGAAATAGTCTTTGCCCAATGGCCAACCAGGAGAGAAAGTAACCGGGAAAAGACTTTCAAAATCCAGTTCTGATAAACATAGCTCACAGATAATATCATTACTGTGTTAAGACTGGTTTTAGAAGCACGGATCCTGGGAACTCCCTGTCAGTGCTGGTGTCTCAGGCAGAAGTGGGGAGGGGGAAATAAAAAATAATCTACAAGGGTTTAGGTTAATTTATGAAGGTTCATGTAACGCTGTAACTGGCAGGATGCTAAATGTTTCTCATACCAGAGGGATGCTCTCGGGAGAATACCTGTCCTTATGAGGCATTTACTTCTATCATAGAATAGATGCTTCCACTACCTGGTGTCACTTTAATCATGGCACTTTACATGATTGCAATGGGATTTTTTTTTTCCCCTTCCTTCTCTTCCCTTCTGCTCACCCAGCTTGTCCCACCCGTGGGGGTTCCTGCCTGGGCAGGTCTCTCGTGGGTGCTAATTGCATTAGCACCCTGAGCAGAGCCTGCTCCAGAGCTTCCAGAGGAGGGTGTTTGAAATGCACTGAAACTTGGGCTGCAGGATTTGGGCTTTCTGTCAATGACAAGTGGAGCAAATATTGACAGTGCCTCTCAAAGACTCCAGTTACTATTGCTCTTGTTAATTCAGGGCAAAATTTATCCTTGTGCCAAAGACCTATGTTAAGTCTATGCTTTTGAAACAGCTGGACTTCCCTGTCCCTTTTTTTTTTGCTGTGTGGGTAATTTGGAGAATAAGGGGTAGACCTAAGAAAACCAAGGATGTATTGTGGTCTGCTGTGGGCCTTTTTTTTGCTTGTTTTTGTCTATTTTTTATCCCCATGCTCTGCTTTCCTGTTTCTGACCTTGTGTTGGACCACTCATGTGTGCAAAGGTATGATATGCTTTGTTAATGGGGCTCAGCTCTCAGATAAATTATTTATTAAACCATTCTGTGGCCCAGTGGAAAAGATCTCATCGTGGTGAGAGGCTGAGTAGGAGCAGACCATGGGGTTTCTGCTAAGTTATTAACACTGAGTTCACCTTCTAGTTGGAGCCTGGGTTTGGTACTGACAGAAGAGCTGCTCCTGCTTTGGCTGCTGTTGGGGCTCCTCGTTACGCCGCTGTGTCCCAGCCCACATGAGTTTCTTTGTGCTTTTAGGTTTGGCTACTACTTATGCCTGCCTCAGGGGTGGTGAGTTTTTCACTGTTGGCTCCTCCAGACAATTTTAAGTGGATTAGGGGCAAGACAGAAAGGTTCTCCATGAGGCTTTCACATAATGCTCAATTGAAGGGGGCAAAGTCAGAGGAAAAGATGCGTCAATTCTTGTGACTATCAAATGTTGAATTAAGCTGCAAATCCTTGTCCTAGAGGCTGGAGCACAGGCTTTGCTCTGGCTGGGGATTTTGGCCGTGTGTGCTGAAATAAGAACAAATCTGGGCTGGGGGCAGGTGAAGCTGTTGGGTTAGGGTGAGATGGTTTGCAGTAGCGGAGATGAGCAATGTTTGAAACCAGCTGGTTGGTGAATGGGTTAGTTGCTTTGCCCATTCAATTTGATGTTTTTGTTCATAATTTGTGCCACTGTAAAAGACTGAATGCCTTGCTTAGGTCGTAGAGCCTTGCTGTATCTTGTAATCTGGGATTTTGAGAACTTGGAATCATGCTAGATGTCTGCAGCACCAGAGACAATGAATGGCAAACTCATTTCCAGATTTTGGAAGGCGTTGAGGGCTTCAAAAAGTGCAAGGGGAGGAGTGTGTGAAGGCGGCTTTCCCCTCAAATTTCTGGTTTGGATTATGTGCAAACTAAATTAATAGATTTCTCTGCATCAGTCTTCCTTAGATGCAAAATACTGTGAAACTTTCAAAAACTTTTTTTTTTTAACCTTTGTTATTTCAAATTGGAAATGTGGGGAGAGGGAACTATGGAGACCCAAATAGTCATTTTCCTCCTGAAGCTAGCAAACTTCTGGGGAATGCTCTGAACATCTATCTCTTTAAAAGACTCCTAGATTTAAAGAAGAAAAAACCCTAAAGAGAGACATGGGAAAAAACCTGGATTAAACTGTCACTCATTCACAATCTAACCAGGAAACTCATCCATGCCCCTACAGGTAGCTAGTTATCCCATCAGGAATTTCATATTCTTGTCTGAATCCTGGAACACAAATTGGTCCAGCACTATGGGTCTGCCTTGATTAGGGTCTGCTGACACAGATGTCCACAGCATGTGTTCCCCAAAAGCCTGCTCAAATAACTGCTTCTTTCCCCAAAGGGATCAAAGGTTGAGATGGTCTTTCCAGAGCTTTAGCCAGGCTGTGCAAAGCATCTGCAAAGTTTAATCCCCTAACCTTTCCCTTCCCTTCCTCCCTTTTCTTTTTTTTTTAAAGGATGGTATAAATGGAGTTTAAGGGTTTATCTTTTTTCTCTATAGAAAACAGCTATTATTTGTAAAGAACCCCTGGAAAAGAAAGTGCAGCCTTGCCTTTATCTGAGAGACAGTTGGGTTTTGGCTACTCTGTCAAGGATAAAGCCCAGAATACCTCTATACACTTGTGCAAATATCTAATGTTGACATCTTTTGCCAGCTGCTGTTGTGACTTCCTTTTCCTTGATGAACAAAATCCTCTTGTGATGTGGCCTCTGAGCGCCGTTATAATTAAAAGAATTAAAATTCAATTTGAGCTATTGTCGTTACACAATGCAAAGTTCAACACCACTGAAGGTTGATTTTATTGATTCTGTATTGGGTACTCCATGGAAATAAGTTACCTTGACACAAACATGGTATTGGCAGTAGAAGTCACAAATGGTCCAGCTCCAGCCCTTGCTCACTTTAATTTTATTGTTAGCAGCACCTTTCACAAAGAGAAGTTGTGCCAGCACTTCTATCTTAAAGCATGGTTTTTTTCAAGATCACTTCAGTCCTGGAATTATTTCCAGCTTAAATAGCAAGATAAGATTTACAGCCTTGGCAGGAAAATATATGTATGAGAGTTAAATGCTACAAAGCTTGTTAAAATTGCAGTTGTCAATGGCAGCAAGGAACCTTGCTCTTTCTTGTAGCTTGAGTGGTTGACTTTGGCTGCATTTCACTTGTACCCTTACTATTCAGGCTTGCATATATCTATTTTGTTTCTTTATTTTAAAGAGTAGGCTTAAGTAAAGCTTATCTGAATTTTCCAAATCTGTTTCATTAAGAAACAACCAACTGTCACCATCACATGTCTCTTTTATTCAACACAATTATTTCCAAGAGACTGAATATTGACTTGAAATCAGCTCTTCTGAATGCAAGATGCTTTTAAGCACTGATGAGAATTGTTCCTGTTCTCTGAAACCGCTCCTCTAAGCAGAGCAGCTGTAGTTCATGCTCGATGTATTAATGGTTCACTCAAACATGACAGTAGGAAGGTTAAAATTGTTGTGATAGGGAGACTGAGTGGGAGAAGTGAAGAAATCTTTTTGGAGGGAAGAGAGGCACTTGGACAAAAGCATGGAAAAGCTTGATCTTTGAAGCCTTTTCTTCTCGTCTTTATATTGATGCTCTCAGTTGGAGGGAGAGAGAGACATACATGTTTCTTTTTTCCCTGGAGTGCCTCTTCGCATCCGAGCTTCTGTGTTGTTGCAGTGTAATTAGCTAGTAATAATCCCCAAGGATTGAATGTTCTGGGGAGCTTGCTTGTCTCCATCCACTGGGAAGCAAGTGAGGAGTAAGGAAGCAGCTTCTAAGACTAAGCCCCAACACAGGAGTGACCAGAACTTGTGTGTGCTTGAACTTTCTCCTTTCTAGATGTGTCACCTTTCCTGTTACACTGCTTTGCCACTCCTGTAGTCATCTTGTGCATTGTCCAACAAGTACCTGATGGCACATAAACGTATGGCTTAAGTCTTCCCCTTGGCAGAAAATCTGGTTGGGAGATACCCTTGTGGGAAGAGCAAAGAGCTGGGTTATAAAGGTGCTTGTGTCTGAAGTTTGTTATAAAAGTAGTCCCTGTGCCTGCAGGCAGACTTGTGCCAGCAAGGGCAGGGATATGGGAGTGAGGTCTGTTTGGGTCTACGAGGCTTATTTGGAGTCGGGAGCTACCCTGGGGCTGAGAAGTCATGCTGCCCCACTAGGCAAGAAGCAGGGTAGGGAACACAACAGCCTGTCTCTGCTAATGTTGTGTTCAGCACTTCCCGAGCGTGTGTTCTTCAGGGGAAAAACGCTGGTTGGGAAGGAAAAGTGTTACTAGTTGTTTTGACAGAAGGAGCGAACTGCCTGGGAAGATCTTCCCTCCATACTGCTGCTCAGCTTCTTGCTGCCTCATTAGCAAGGAGTTACCTAATTAGCAAGGCAAGGTGTTAATTGTGTGTTGCATTACTCAGCTTTAAAAATTCTCTTAGACGTTAAATATTTTAGTGATTAAGGAGTTGTCACTAAACCGTTTTCTTTCTGTGTAAATTTCTTTCATCTGCCAAAAAGGAAAAAAATCAGGAACTGCTGTAGCCACCACAAATTCCAGAAAACTGACTGAATTTCTTGTGACAGAGTTACCAGGAACTGCTGTAGCCACCACAGATTCCGGAAAACTGACTGAATTTCTTGTGACAGAGTTGTCATTAATGAATAGTAATAATTTTTTAAAAAAATATAATGAAAAAGACTTGCTAAGGTTAATAAGATAGTAGAACCCCTGTGTACTGAATCAGTCTTGATAAGAGAACAAAAACTACATGTTTTCTAAAATAACTTTAAAAACAAATAACATTGACTTTCCACACCTAGTGGAGACCAAATTTTCACTTGCTTGCATGCCTGCTCTCCCGGCATGCTAGGACCTGTCACCGTTCCGGCTCTCACCAGGACAGTGTGACTTTGATTTTTGACTGCTGGGCAATCTTTTTCATCAGATGGAGTTGGATCACAAGGTGGAAATTAGGTGTCCCTGCATCTTCCCACTCCTTCAGCTCACATGAAAATTTTGTGTTGAGGACATGTATCCACTTCCTACTGGCCCCGCCGCATGAAGCTTTGATTAGCAATTATTTCTGAGATATTAAAAAACACAATAGATGTTGCAGGGCTCTGGATTTTCCATTATGATTATTAAGGGAAAAGAAGGGCTATGGTTACAACTCAATCGTTATTTCTCCATGTCAGAATGTGAGTTATTGGCATAGCCTTGTGATCATATGTGCATGTATGCTCGTGTATCAAATACTTACATGTGTTAACTGTGTCTTCATTTCCATTGAGTTGGATTCTGATTTTTACTTGCTTTCTTGTGGGGCATAGAATAAACTAAAGCAGACTGTATCAAGTGCTTTGTTCTTGCTGTCTTAGCAATGTGTCTTCACCCTTTCCCTACTCCTCCCTATTTCCAAACCAGGGTAGTGAAAGTTTAGACTTAGCTTTATGGAAGAATGAAACCACTTCAGTTATTGCTGAATAAAATGCAGAGGGGTGTAGGTACCATATCAGTTCTTTAGCTGTCATCACACTGCACAAGGGCACAGCTCTGATCTCTGTTTCAGAGTCTCATAATCTCTGAAATAAGGCTCTCTTCAGTAAGCATGTGTTCACTTTTTTGGTGATGGCAACCTATTTGCTGTTGATACTTGGGTGTGTAAGTCTCTGTGCTTAATACCAGATGAACATGTGTTTGAAGTAATCTCTGTCTTTGGGACCCTGAACTGTAGGGCTCTTGTCTTTCTGTTGGCTGCCTGCCTTGCAGATGCATGGCAAAAAATGCCACAAGGGTAGCGTTTTGATGATAGGACTTTACATAGTACATTTCCCAAAAGATGCTGGTGTTGGGTTCTTATAGAACTGCTTAGAAACACAGTTGTGGAGCAGGACTAATCCTTAATACTGGAACACCATGCAATCTAAAATGTGCCTTATCTTTACCTATCAAGTCACTGAGGATTAAAAACAGATTTTGAAATAAAAATCAACACCTGAAAGTACTCTGCACTGCTGTCTCATGTTTTCCATCTGCTGTAATCTCAGTTCGGGTGTGAAGCTTCCAGGGGACAGGGCATTTTCCCCACTTTGTGCAGCCCCCGGGGGACCCTCGAGCCCTCCTGAAGCACAAGTGAGTGTGTACCCATTTTTCCAGACACTGATACAGCACATCAGGGCGGTATCTTTAAAGTATTGAGTGTCCACTCTAACTATTTCATAAGGACTTCTGGGAAAGGAAAAATAAACTTCCCAGTGTGCAGTTTCTCCTGGGGTGAAATTAGAGGCGAAGAAGAAATATTTTGGGCTTGTATCGTTGATTGCGCTATGGGTTAAAATTCTTATTTGATAGTCAATAAAGACAAATTGCACACCAGAATAGCTACTATTGCCGGAGTGAGCTGGCGGTTTGCAGAAGGGGGTATGTGGTATCTTAACGTGCAGTCAGTTGTAAAGGCTTGGGAAAAAAATTTTCAACTGCACATTATCTGAGTGAGCTTCCATATTTTACCATGACACCGACTCCGAGACTCATTTCCCTGGGTTAAGTAGTGTGGGGTGAAGTATCTGCCGCTCTCCTTCTCCCTATCCATCTGCTGCGGTATTCTGGGCATTTAACCTGGAGCGCTTGCTGATGTATGACCAAATCAGAGAAAAGAGGCCGCGCTGTTTAACCCTCTCCCTTTGTAGCTGCACTTAATGAATGTCACACAGGCCCACTATAGAAATGATGGAACATCCATTCTGGCAGCATGAACAGAGCCCACTGCGCAATGATATGGTGAAATATGCTGAAAATATTCACAGGAACCTGTGAACATAAACTCATGATTATTTTTTTCCCTTAAATCTCAATATTTGAGCTGGTTTTCCCCAATATAATAAAAGTGCAGTTTCGAGCAGCGTCTACTTTTTTTGAGGGGAAGAAAACCCTATTTTCTGTTTAATGTGGCTGTACCGAAATTGCTAACTTATGCTAACCAAAATGTAATTATGTTGTCCATGCAGGTCTTTTTGTCTTTCTAAAAAATGGCTTGTAAATAAGATTGCGAGTCTTAATGACTCTCTCCAGTAATTCCTGGGCAAAATTCAAAGGTGATGAAAGTAGGGCTATACCTTCTTTTGCAGAAGTTATTTCCGTGCAGGTGCTTGCTGTCTGCTGGTCCAGTTCTTCTGCCTTCTCTCATGGTTGTTAAGCACCTGAGCTCCTTGCTGAGCAAGTTACTGCTCAGCATCTTGGAGGGGTGAGGGAACCAGGCATGGAACAGGAGGAGTATTTAGCTGTAAAGCAGCTCTTGTCATGAAATTCAAGAGTCTAATCCTCCTTTCACCATCTCGTGCATCTTTCTCTGCTGAACTACCTTTTTTTCCCCTCCCTCTTCTGAGTGTAGGCTACATCTTGCTACTTCCCACTGCTAAACTTTGCACCAGATCCCCTCTTCCCTTTGGGCTCCGTTTCTGTCATCTAAATTCAGCTGGAGAGAAAATGTAGTGGAACTTGCTTTTGGTTGGAATAGCTGTGCAAAACCACCTATGGCGCTTAAGTTTCCCTAAAGCACCATGATTCATCAGCCTATATTTTACAAATAAAGAAATCGGTTGTCTCGCTTCAAAAAGAGAATATAAATTTTAAAAGCTTGGTGGCTAATTACTTCTATTAAACTCAGCTTCATGCTGGTAGCGAGTGCCTGTCAACAGCTTAGGAAAGTACTAAAAACGTATCATTTCCTGCATGTTCCTGTTACGGAGGATGCTGTGTTCTGGTGATGCTTTTCTTAGAATTCCTCCCCAAATAAGAACACCAGCACCCTTGGATGTCCCAGAGTGCCTTCCCAGTTGATGTACTCTTAATTTGCAAAGATCATGTTTATACTGGAGGAGGGAGAGCAGGAGAAGCTGGATCTCAAGCCTTGCTTCTCTGAGATAATCAGCAAACAGTGTGAGTGTGTGTGTGTGTGAACATGACCTTATTAAATAAAAGGATGAAATACTATCACTGGGACCTTCATTTCACCCAAGCTATTGAATCATCTCATCATAACTGCTTGTTATTAACCAAGTGGCATAATTCCAACTTAAACTTCCCCTCTGTTTACTAGAGACTTGCTGAAGAGCTAGTGCTGAATACTTAATTTTCAACCTTCTAACTACATGTATTTATGGGAGGACCAAGCAATGTTTAACTCAAAGATCTAGAGCTGGGCAGTGAGCAAGCTAGGGGTGGATCTCAGCCTTATTTTTAAAAGTAAAATTTCAGGTCTGTGTTCTAAACAAATGTGATCCATTTAAATACCGGATAATGAAAAACCAGAAGGCACAATTTCTAATATTTACACACTCACTTTAAAACATCGGTTTGTTCATGTTTTAAAGATTTTTCTCAGGAAGCACAGGGCTGAGTGTGTGACTTATGTCTGTTTCCCCCGCTCTGTCACAGTAGTCCTGTCGCTCCAATCGAGCCTTGAGTTCTGTTGTGATGCACCAGGCAGGAATTTGGCTGTTTATAGCTGTACAGAGTGTCTGAAGCACCATTTTAACCATTAATACAGGCAAATTCATGCTGGCGTTAAAACAGTGCTGTGAGGTCCTGCATCTTTTGCTGAGTTAAAAAGGGAAAATATGTCAATTATGGAGCCTGTACTAATAGTCGGAGTTGGGTGTTGCTCAGGTGAAATGTTTTAGCATTCCTGCTAAACGTCAGGGACACGGAATAGTATTTATATTGAGAAGTTAACGGTAAGTAGGCAAGTTTTAGGGACTGTTTGTGCCTGGATAATCTACTTTGCCACTGCAAGGAGCAGGGGACAAACGAGCCCAGCGCTCAGCGGGACGGACAGGTTCCTCATGAGCTTCTCCTGCTGCCAGCAGGCAATTCTGTGGGTGCAAAACTAGGGAGGGGAAAAAATAACCCACCCTTTTTCTCCAGACATGACTGCTGTAATGCAGCTGAGCAGGAGCTGGAGCTGCTTGGGGCTGTCTTGCTCTGTGGGGTATTTTTTTGCAGTAGTTTCCAGGCAATATTCCAGCTTGTCAGATGGAGGGAAGGAAGGTGATGCTTCGCATGAACTGTCCTCGTAGAAGGTTACACACATCCTTTCCCCCAACCAGCCTCTAAAGTTCAGCATTTCTGATGTGACGACTAGAGGCTTGAAAATACAAGTTAATGCAATGTTGGCTGCTCGGGGCGAGAGCAACTGTGCTCTGGACATGAACTTACTTATTTGTGGTCAGCAACTCAAAAGGAAAATTATTTCTCCCCCTTTTCTTTCCTCTCTTGCCTAATGTATATAATAAAGCAGTCTATTTCTGCTATAGGAAAAACCCTGACTTGTTTACTTTATCAACTGGCACAATTGAGCAGGCTGGGCTGTGAGCTTCTGGTGTTCCTTGTTGGTTTGTGGTGACTCAAAACACATCTTCCTTCTTGCAGCTTCTATTAGGGCTCAGAAAAGGTGAGAGTGAGTTGTTAATCATACGTGCTGCTGTACATCTTAATAAATGTGATAAAATTAGGATGGAAAGGTGGATGTGGCTTTGAGGCTGAAGGACTGTGTTTAAAAGAGCAACAACAGCTCCCCCCCACTCCTGGAGCAGTGTGAGGGGAGTGAAGCTCCTGATGGAGCAGGGCTGCTGAGAATTCCCTATTGAAATGAGAAAAGAGTACTAAAGGCATCTCAATAAATTAATTTAGATGTTTAAATGATGCTGTTCATCCTTTCTGTAAACAGGCCTTTAACAACAAGCTGTACCTGCTCTTTCTGTGTTCAAATCCTCTTCTCTGGCCATCCCTTTTCCTGGTGGAGAACCACCAACCTGATTAACATATTAAATGAAGCAGAACCCGTGTTATGTTATGTGCTGCTTCCTTACGGTATAAAGGCAGCTTCCAAATTACCAGTTATGACCATCCTCCACCCTCCTAACCCAGAATATCCATATTTTAAGGACACTGTGCCACACGACGGAGGGTAGCCACATCCCTAAGATTTTGGGTTAGTCTTCAGGAGAGGGTTTTGGTTTTTTATTTAAAAGTCTTCTAACTTTATTTTTTGGGTACTTCAACGCTGCCTGTCCTTGGGGCCCTGCACAGTCATCGTTTTACCCTCTTCTGGCCTAAGTCTGCCTACATGTGGTGATGCACAGGCTCCCTCCTGGAACCACCCTCCCTACCCCGGCCAGGCTTGACAGAATGGGTGCCCCAAGATAAATAGGCACCTTCTTGCACGTAGCTGAAAATCGAACTGTCCCCGTGCTCATCTGGAGCTGAATAGATTGTCACGAGAGCCTGGGGACACGGGGAGCTGGGGGGGAAGAGGGGGGGATGTTACTGGTGCCCCATCCTTCTGCAGAAGAGGTGATGGGGACAGCATTGGGTATGGTGGACCCGGTGCTTGGTGTCCGTGTCACCCATCTGTGGCCAGGCACAGGAGAGCCAAAGCTGCTGAGACACAGCATATGGGGACCCGTGGTGGTGCTGGGGGGGCAAGAAGAGCTGGGGGAGGGGAGAAGCATGCATATAAATCATTATTGGCGAACATCTCAGCTCTTGAGCCAGGCTGTCGCTTGCCGCTGCTCGTGGTGCAGCCCAGACATAAATCATAATTCCCCTACAATAGATCCTTTTGCAGCCGCCATCAGGAAAAGTGTGTTGGTTTTATCGATTTTTTGACACCGGGGCCCTGGCAACGGCCGCTCTGAATCATTATGAAATGAAACTGATTAGGAATTCATGGAATACTAAATAAACTTTACGAGCCCGTTGTAAGTTTTTTGATGCATGGGGAGCGGAAAATGAAAACTAATGATATAAAAATTACACAGCGTGCTGAGTATTATTATACTGCTATTGATTTGTTTCAAACTGTACATCAAAATCGAAGTGTGCTTGGCTGCAAGGCTGATGCTCAAAAGCTTTTGAGGGTGGTTTTTTTTTTTTTTTAATGCTGGCTCCAGCATTTTTTTGCTGGCCAGCAAAGGTTAGTGCCACTGCAGAATTGCTGAAGCGCTCCCTGCACCTGCCTGTTCTTCTGCAACCATCCCCTGCATGGTTATCACTGACTTTATTCTCCTCTTTGCATGCGGGCTCTCAGGAGACAATGAAATATATTGATGAGGATTTTTAGCCGGAGTGGATAACTCCCCACACGCGCTTCTGCTCTGGGGAATTTTACTTCTGTTCCTTAATAGCCAACGTTGTGAGAGAAGCCCGAGACACTTGACAAACATTTATGCAAAACTGCACAAAGGGATCATTTGTTCTGCCACTAACTGCGGCCACCTCGGGAGGGAGGGGTAACAGCTGGCTGGAATGCTGCCCATCACTTTGGGGCAAGAACAGATAACTTCCCTTTTTTTTTTTTTTAAACTTTTCTTTTCTATCAGCAGACAATTTGTAACGTGATCATAATAGCCCTGTCCGGACTTAAAATCAATGGAAATAATGAGTAGAATGGGTGTGATCTATTTGCTTCCTATTTACTATTTTAGACAGCAGAATGTCACAAAATTAAGTAAGGAAGAAAAAGGTAAAAAAGGCAAGGATTGTTTCGGTGTAGCCTTGAGACAAACTACTGAATAAGAGCAGGGGTGTGTGTAGTTAGATATATTGCTGGTGTTGGCATGGCATGTTTTTACTGAAATAAAAAGGACCCTCATGCTGGAGCTTGCAGTGGTGTGGACCAGGAGGGTTCCTGTCCTGGCTGGAGAAGCTCAGCTCTGTATCTTACAGTGCTGTTGCAGGTTTCCCAAGGTACCCAACCTGGCTCGCTCTTGCAGGCAGGATGCTGGAGGATGCTGCTGCAGCTCATTCTGTTGTTATTTTCTTCTTGAAAAAAACCCCAAACCTGTGCTGAAGTAACTAGCTTGTTTCTTCATGGTATCTATTCTGCTTGAGTCTCATATGATGCAGAACCATGGTGGGGCATGTGCTGTTGTGTTTAAAGCATTATGTGGAAAAAGCTTTTTTTCATATGGGTGCAAAACCAAACTGAGATTTGGAAATCTAATATGGTGTACATGGATGTGGCAGGTGATGGGAGCAGCAGTAATAAATAGGCTGTAACAGAACTAACCAGGTCCAGAACCAAACCTCCTTCCTCCTGCAAAATCACCACCTTACTGCTGCTGGTGTGGGCACGGGTTTTGGGTGCAAAGAGCTTCAGGTGTCCTCAGCTGTGAGCCAAATACTTAAGCTCTGCAGGATTTGGCAAATCCCCCTGTGCTTTGGGGATTCTCGGCATTTTGGTGAAAGCTGTGCCGAAGCTGCAGGGGTAATCCTGTCTCTCAGGAACGTGGCTGGAGGGAAGTGCTGTGGTTTCTCGGGGAGGTGGCTTTAGCAGGGCTGTGAGTGTCTCTGAAGGTGAAGTCACACATAATAGCAGGAGCTGTGAATATACCCTGGTGGCTGGTAGCGATGTCCAATGGCCTCAGCTCCTGGAGGGGGGACAGATGGGGTCTCGGGGGGGTGTGATGGCTGCTGTAGGATCATCTGGCAGCTTAGCTGTGCTCTCATGCAGGGCACTTTGTAGAGGTAGGTCCCTGTGTCGGCTCTGTTTCCAGTCCCAGTGATGGCCATCATCTCTGGCCTAAGCATATTGCCTGTAAATGAAAATGTGATACTGGTGAGCAGGAAGAAAATCCAACGGACTCAAGAACAAGAGAGGAGGAGAAAATTTAAGCAACTGGAAATAAGCTGCTGATCCACAGAGGGCTAAGCTGCCGTGTCCCTCAGTAGTCTCCTGAGACTACACTTTTCTGTAAGTAAACCTCAGGCAGCTCCTCCTGTATCACTGATAAACTTGGATGTCACCGCTCCTGGCTGCGTATCAAACATCAATTTGTAAACGACGGTCTCCAGTTTGGGGTGTTTGAATCCACGTGGGCAGAAGGTCCTTCATCTTACAGACAGGTCCGCTGGGGCTCTTTTCTGTTTCCAGACACAGAGAGCGGGCTGTGCTGAGAATTAACAGTGAACATTGTTATGCTTTAGGACAAGGGGTCTTTGGTCAGGGGACCTGTGTCTGTGGCCATCGGGGTATTGCCCTGTGTGCTGCTCCCTTCTCTGCCCCTCAGCTTAAACGTCAGCTGGGTAGAAAGAAGCTGTCACCTTCAAATTCCCCTGAAAACTTTGCTTCATGAGTTTGAAAAGAAATCTGGGAGGTAACACTGAACCCCTCTATTTGGAAAATAAAAGCCTTGTTTCCATCAAGTAATGCCGCTTCAAGTGTGGGGTCCTGCTTCTGGTCCACGTCTGAGCAGTCTGTCTAGGTATAAAAAAATATATTGGATTCTTTTAGCCATTGTATATGAATATACTGTGTATTGAAGTGCAAACAGCTTTTGTGTTTCCCAGTAGTGTGGAAGATGCATTTAACTGTCCCCTGGACCTTGTGCAGCTCAGGGCTGAGGGTGATCACGGGTTTGCTCAAGGAACAGCAACTCGTGTGTGTGAGGAAAAAGTAGGGTCTCCATTCTCTTCCCCCCAAGCCCTGACTGATCCCAGCTTGCCATGGACTCCTGTAAATAGCTAGGCAGCTGTGGACTTGTTACAATAATCTATATATATTTAGATATTTTTTTCTGCTCTAAACAGGGCATCTTCTTAAATGAAGCCAGTTTTCTTCTTGCTTCCATACCACGTGCAGTAGCAATGTCCGCTTTATATGGCTTGTCAGCGTGCGAGCGCGTGCGCTGGGGATTTTTCTAAGATATGTATATTGAATTTAGATTTGTGCTCTTAGTACCTTCACTCATTCATTCAGAGCCATATTGACTACATAAATTGAGTGTTACAAGTAAGAGAGAGTTTAGCCATTATTTTCTCAGTGATTTGATTTAATGGCCTGGGTGTTTTGGCCATTACTTCTGGCTTTTCATTTGCATGGATTCTTGGCTCTGCTGATTAGCATGTTTTTTATATTTGCCATTTAATTTTTTTTTCCCCCCTTTTGGAAAGCTGAATTTTTCATGATTAATTAAATTCCTGTGTCTGTTTTGTATCTTCCATGCAAACACCCATATATATATATATATAGGACTATACATATGCTATATATAGTTCTTTCTTTCTCCCGTCTCTGCTGATTATACAGAGTTAAATGCAGCTGTCTGTTTGACAGGAATATTGTGTACTGTATGTGGAGTGATATACAGGTCAGTATATTACTGATGAATAAAAGTTTCCTCCTAAGGCAGCTGCTGCAGATTACTTAGTGCTTGACATGGCGTGTCTTTGTGTCACTGTTACCGGGTGAAATTAAATCAGAACAGGAAAATATTAATTTAAAGTAGGGGATAGAGGCCACTCACTTCCAATTACTCTCTACCCTGTCAGCTTTATATGGGCGCAAACAAGGAAGGAGGCTGGATTAATTGCTTTGGACTCTGCCCCACTACAGGCCCAATTATAGAAACATATTGGCTCCCAGCACTAT
Source organism: Calidris pugnax (assembly GCF_001431845.1). Lineage (NCBI taxonomy): Eukaryota > Metazoa > Chordata > Aves > Charadriiformes > Scolopacidae > Calidris > Calidris pugnax. The sequence continues at coordinate 1,113,970 of NW_015090764.1, forward strand.
TATATACACTGCTGTGCAGGAAATTGTGTGAAATTTTAACGGATTTCAGATGTAATAATAGAGAACACGATTCAGGACAGCATTAGCAGGCTGGGTGGAATCTTTACGGATGGGTTAAGGTTAAGCTGTTTGGGGGTCCTTTGTGTATTAAAGGATCATCTGGTTAACCCATGTACTGGGAGCTTTTGATACTGGCCTGGGAGCAAACAGAATAAAAACATTCATCCTCTGACAACAAGGAGCTAAATCCTCAGTCAGAATGAGGGCAGAAACATACAGCGTGGGGATGGAGAGCGCAGGGCTGGCGTGTGGTGGGATTCTGGTGCTGGAGGGGCGATGGGGAAAATGGTTGCGTGGCATTAAACACGTTGATGTTCTTTAGAAACCATTCCCGTTTAATGCCTGCTTTTGTGCAAGACCCTCCCGCAAAGTCTGGGTCAGAACGGAGCTACTAAGGCAAAATGAATAACACTGACATTGTAAATGTGCATTGGGTGATTATTTTGTAAGCAGTTGTAGGAATAGATTTCAATTCAATATTTTAATTTCAATTTGTTTAGGGTTTTTTTTTTGTTGCTCTCACTAAGCTAAGAATTCTCTCTGCTGGTTGGTTGGAGTTTTTTCTATGTTTAACCCACGTGTTAAAGATGCTTGATAACTTGTGTGTGCACATATGTACTATTCCATCTCTCTCTCCTCCTTATAAAATCCTTACTTCACTTGCTGTAGCCAGAACACAGGGCTTATTCCAAATATAGAGCAACTCTCAGTACTCTTGAATGTACTGTCAAATTACTGTGCCTCTGTGTGTGTTCATGTGCATAGCGCTGCACAGCAGATGTAATTTTGGCATGCAAAATAGAAATGTGTTGTTTTTTTTTTTTCCCCAAGGTTAATTTTCTTTGAAAATAGTTTTGGAATCTCAGTTCCTTTGTTTTAGGGTAATTTATTTATTAGATGCGTATGCATGTATCTTTGAGGGCAGTTGTTTTCCAGGTGTTTTCATTCCCTTTTTTTTTTTAACGAGCATTAGTTTAATAAGAGGCTGTGTGCAGTAAGTTAATTGCTAAAGGCTTGTCGGTAGCAGTTTTGTTTGATTTTTCTAATGTTTTTGTTCCCTGTGTATTGATACTGGGCCAGTTTGCATGAGTAAGTTGGTGCTTTTTGGTTTCTTTCTGAAGCCAACTGGACAACTTTGGCCATGGGCCCAAAGCCTGATTTTTGTGAATAATGTCATTACCTGTTCCCCTCTGAACGCAGACAATAAAGCAACAGGCGCTGGGGTGAGCTCTGAAATTAAGCCAAACTTGGCTCTGTCTCTTCCTTGTATATTCTGTTCTACCAAAGGAAGATTATTTTTTTTTTTCAATGAGTCCCCTCTTTGCTCCATGAAAGAACAGTAATAGAGCTTGTGCACCAACATCCAGGGAGCACATCTAGAAGGTCCAGTGTACTGCATGCCCTTGGGAATGTTGGCAGGTGGAACTTATTGTTTTGATGGCAACCAGGGGATCTGACCCATAGCTGTGGAAAAGGAGGGGGGTGACTTTCTAATACACCTGAGGTGATTTGGACCGGCCTGATGGAGAAGTGAGGAACTAAGAGAAATCTGTTGACTTTGCTGCTTCCTGCCCAGACAGCAAGGCTGAAGCCCTGTGGTCGATGTGCCTTTGATCTCCCGCCCACCAAGCGCTTTGCAAATGAGGCTTCACAACAGCCCCGTTCTGTGGAGTGAGAGCAAACTGTGAGTTTAGCAAGTGTCTACCACGCTTCCTTGTCGGTCCCAGAACAAGCTTTGAAATCGTTCAAACTGTGTGATCTCCATCACCTCCGCAGTGTTTCCCCTTCATTGCTTACGATATTTCAGTGCCAACTGCTGCAGATTTGGGGCACTGTTGGGGTGGGCTGCTAGTTGGGATCATAACTTGGGTAAATCTGGGCATTGTGGGTTTAGTTGGACTTAAACTTTAAGTGTCCAAAGCTGATTTTTGGGAGTCCAAAAAGCATTAGCAATGGGAATATGTCTTGAGGCACAATGTTTAACCCTACGTGAGGTGGGATTGCAGAGTCCTGTCCCCCTTGGTGGGGGGCACAGTGGGGGCTGAGGCTGGAGGCAGCCCCGTAACCCAGGTCAGGGGCTGTTCCCTTCCTGCCATCCTCAGCGTGTCTTGCACATAAATGACAGTCCCTGCCTGTTAACAGGGCTACAATAAAAGTGTTGCAATGGAGGCGGTGATTTAGGGAGCCAGGGGAAATACATAAATAGCTGTCTAGAGAATCCAGGACAGTAGCAGCAAAGTAAATTCTGACCAGGAGTGGTTATTGAATGGCAGGATCTTCGCTATTTTAGTCTATTTGTCTGTCTGAGGCGAGTCTATTTAGCTCCTGGATGATTATTTGAAGGGAAGCTGTGTCTCCAGCCCCAGTCCTTGCCTCCCTCCGGCTCTGCTCCCCATCCTGAGAGCCAGCGGGGCTGCAGAAACCTCCGAGGTGTCACTTCCATATTTGTAGTTTGTACTGGTTTTAAACCAGGAGGGGTGAAGCAGTGAATTTATGATGTTTGGTTTGGGAAAGCTATTTTTGTTCCCTTTTAACTGATTGTTTTGTAACCGTGTCTTATGAGTGGAGAGCTACGTATCTAGATCTCGGGAGACGCACGTGCGGAATTTTATTCACGAGCAGATGACAGTGTGAAAATTCTTTTGGCATTGAAGGCGCAGTGATACAGTGATCCAGGGAGGAGGGAGAACTGATTGTCTTGTAACTGTGTCTGTTGTGAGTGGAGAGCAACGTATCTAGATCTCGGGAGACGCACGTGCGGAATTTTATTCACGAGCAGATGACAGTGTGAAAATTCTTTTGGCATTGAAGGCGCAGTGATACAGTGATCCAGGGAGGAGGGAGATGCAGGGGAGGCTGATGCTGTCCAACTTGGCCCGAGCAGTTTCTGTCTGTTTAGCAGAGCAGGGGAGAATGCTGGAGGTGATATTGCCAACCGTCTGTGGAGTCTGCCAAGGGCAGATCTTGCTGCTGGCGTCATCTGTGTCAACCTGAGAACTGGTATTGACCTAAAAACCTCTGGTATTGACCTAAAAACCTCTGGTATTGACCTAATCCGATGGGGCTGCGCAGATTTTTAGACAGTACTTCCAGCAGATCAGTAGCTCCATAGAAGTCCATCAGGATACAGGTTTTCAAGTGACTGATGGAAGAGTTTCCTTCTCTGCTGGAGCATGTAGATGCCCTCTGGCAGGGCAGGGGGGTCTGGGAGCTTTCCACACAGGTGGCAGACTCTCTGCCTTTCTGACTCAATGTGCTGCACTGGTCTGAAAGCAGATCCCAGTAGCTCTTGAAACTGTGCCACTGGAAGTGAAAAGCAAGAAGAAAAGGTGCAGATCACTGGCATGTGAAGGGATGCTGAATCACGAGAGGGTGACTCCTTGGCAGCAGTGAGTTGTCCTCATCCATCTGGGAACTGATACCCAGGTTCCAGTGGAAGCCACTTTACTGGCTACAGTAAAGAATGATCAAGTTCTTGAAATCTCTTTCTAGGAGCTTGGCAAAATTAGCTGCTGGGTTTTTTGGGAGAAAAAAAAAAATTATAAGTGTTGTCTTTAAAGCATGAGAGATGAATTTGCCACTGATCTGTTGAAAGGAAAGACTTAAAAGGTGCCTGCGGAACTAAAACGGCACAGAGGGGGTTAATACTTGGCTTTGTTGATCTTGACTAGGGCCCATGGTTTTACTACAGCAGTAAAGTCACTTTCCTTTTATGTTTAAAAGCCAGCAAGGAAAAAGTGCAATTACAAAGACAACTAAAATCTTCACTGGTACTCAACAAGGTAATCAGTTCAATTGATTTTTTTTTTCTTTCCCCTAGCCAGAAAAGTATTTAAAGTTAAATTCTATCTGTGATTTTTATATGGAAAAAAAAAATATCCCTGTTCTCTGAAATGCTTCCTGGTTTTAAAAATGCTCTATTTTATTTGCCCTATAAATGCAAACTTATAAAACGCGATAAGGGATCTGTCTCTTTTCCCTGCACAGACAAGACCTGAGAGAGCTCACTGCTATCCCTGCATGGCTGCCAATTGCACAGACAGATATCACTCCATTAGTCATTAGCATCTAAATCATTCCACTTCTCATTCAGGTTTACTGGGCTGTGATGGCTACTAGATTCATAGGACACCTGAGCCAGGTCTTTTGTACAAGGTCTCATGGAGCAATTGATTGTAAAAAGACAGCAGGAGAGCAAACCACTGGTTTCTGTGCTTTTTGAACAGGGAGGATGGGCTGTGCTACCATGTGTTTTCTCTATGAATTATTGAAGTTTTTCTTATTCTTGAAATACTGTACAAGGATGGAGTTTGTGCTGTGCGTAGTGGTACAACACCCTGAGGCAAAAACGGTAGGGATTTTGAAAAAAATAAAATAAGCACTTAATTTTCAAGGGTGCTTGGGATCTCTCTTACTGGAGCGTGTGAGCATCTCCTCACTCTTTCCTGGAGTGGCAGGGGAACAGAGATAAAGGAGCTCCATGGCAGAGCAGCCCTCCCGAGAGGTCTGTTTGTGGGGTGTTATAGTTAATATTATGGTTAAACTTGTTCTTTGTAGGAGCAAAGTCTTATTTACATGGAACAGACTTCAAAATTAAGTACGAATGATTCAGCAGCTGCTGTAGGGTAGGTTAATGTGTTAATATGGCTTTAAAAATACAGGGAGAATTCAATGGAGTTTAATATCTAAGTACTGAGAAAAGGGCCAGGTTTGTCAGTTCTGTGATTTGTTTTCCCCTCAAGAAATGAAACACTGCAAAATATTGGCCTTTTTCCTGTCTAGTTAAAATGCCCTTTGTTAGGGTGGAAGAGGAGAAGCGAAAGGGGATATACCAGTAACTCAAAATGTATCTCATGCAGATCCTGTAAATGGAAAGCTGATTTTTGTGTTTTGTGGGGGTTTTTTTTATGGTTTTCCTTGAGAGATCCGTGACATTTAGGAGAACGTGGTGCAGCTTATCTCCTGTGCTGGAGTTTAATGCCGTGCAGGCATCATCTAAGTGCAAATCTGACTCCTTGGGAAGTGACGGGACCCTCTGGAGCATCTGGACTGCGCAGTGCCTGAGATGCCCTGTCCTGGTGGGTTTTATCACTCCTGCATCTTTGCTTAGGGGCTAGAAGGTGCCTTTCACGTTGAGCTCTACCAAAAAGACCAAAACCAAATGAGGCAACTCTTCCTGGAGCCTAGGAAAGGCAAGGAAAAAAGTGGAAAGCAGTCCAAGATCTGTGTTACAGCTATTACCGTCAAGGGGTCGGGTAAAATCCATGAGGAGAGAAAGAAATGCCCATCGCTTCTTTATTTTTGCTTCATGGTTTTTAAAGGAAGTGGCTGCCTTCCTGTGAATATGCTGGTTTGGGGGTTAACCCTTCCAGCATCCATGTGCCACTCCTTTGCCTAAAAACCCATGTATTACAAGCAAGCTCACATAAATTTCTGGCAACAGTATCCTTCCCAAGCCCTCGGGCTGGAGGGATCTTCAGTCACTTTGGATTGGACTGGATTTGAAAATAGGTCCCTAAGGTGAAGGGCCAATATATCAAACCAGTAAATCATGTTTTATACCAACTCCTAATAATGAATGAAGTGCCATTTCATACAATACCTAAGTTAGGATTTTATTGATTAACTCTCATCTTGGTGTTCCACCCAAATCTAAGATATATTGCCTGCTGTAATTTTTACATTAGCTGTCAAATTCATCTTGTCTTCCCAGGGTTATGATGTGTACAGAGCAGCCAATAAACAACATCACAGTTTCAGTGTTTATCTAATGAATATACACAGGCCAGAAAGATTAATAATGATTTGATAGGCAGAGCCAAAAGGCAGGAAATAGCCATGTTCAGGGCGATAGCTGAGGACTAGGATTTCAAATTAACACCAGGGCCGTAGGAGGAAGCCCGCTTATCTAGCCCCATGCCTCCCTCCTCCTCCTGCCAGGCAGTAATATATGACAGAAGTCTTGAGGAAGGAAAGATGATGGGTTTTTTTGTGCATACTGCAAAGGAGCAATAGGAAAAAGGCTGCAAGTAAACAGTAAATTAATCCTCTGAATGATTTGCCGAAGCTTTGTCGCAGGTACTGATCCTGGGAGTCCAAACGAACCCTCACTTGCTGATGTTTCACCCCGATCTTCCTGCCCTATGGAAATTATTATTTTGAGGATCTCCTTCCTTCCTTCCTTCCTGATACATCTTCTGAGCACTGCCTGGGCATCCCCTGGTCTTGGAATGGAGTCATGGGTGATACTCTCCTGATCCTTCCCCAGTGTCCTACAGCTGCCTCTGCATTTTTGGTGGCCCCGGGGCTCTGCCCAAAGGCTGAGGTTGCAGCCTCTTGTGACGGGAGAGGGAGCCCTCACCCCAGGCATGGTTGTGGCCACCGCTGTCCCCAGGGGCCAGGACCATCCCTTCTCCCACCTTCTTCCCCCAGCTTTGCCTCTGGGTGCAGAGGGGGGGAGATGAGCTCCCTTGCTTGAAGCTGATGGGATTCAGCCTTAAATCCCTCCGTGCTTTGGCTCTCCAATCTGTAAAAGGGAGAGATTTATGGCTCTCTGGGAGAGGGGCAGAGGAGGGTTGATCTATGTTTGCTGAAGCGCTATGAAGTACCAGGATAAAAGGGGCTGGGGAAGTGCAAAGGGCTCGTGCCTGTCTGTGGAGCACAACCCAGGCCTGTTCACATCGGTACCTGCAAGAGGACATGGCCAAAGCTCTGGATTAGGGATGGAGAGGTTTCTCTGTCTGCCTTTGGTAGCCAGAACTTGTGCCAGGAGGAGGAAGGGGGTGATGCTGCAGGTTTTTGTTAAGTAAATATGTGCCGTTCTCCTGGCTGGGGGCTGCCTGGAATGTAATGAGCATTAAGGAGAGGAGTGATGTGCTGTGAGAGGGACGTGGGGGAAGCAAAGCTGCTGCTTCCAGCGCTGAGTCAGGCTGACCTTACAGGGCTTTGGGGCTGGTGGCACAGAGCTGCTAGCCACCTGCTGTTCCTGCTAGCCACGGTGAGTACTGCCTGCTCCCAGCTTGGCAGCCGGCCCCTCCAGCATCATCCTCACATAGCAACACCTCTGCCAGCTGAGTGTTTTGCTGTAGGTTGAATTGTGAGCTCGCCAGGGAAAAGACTTCTTTCCCTGACATTGTTTTCCTATGGCAGGAGGAACAGCAGAGTCCTGAACGGGGCCTGAGTTTGCTGTGATGTTATACAGGTGACTTTTCCAGGCTTCCCATGCCCTTCAGCTCTCCAGGTTTGGTGCATGTCACATATTTCACCTGTACATCCCAACCCCTCTATCATCTAAACAAGTAGCCAGATCATAATCTCTTCAAAAATCTATTTATTAGAAGAGGGTAACGAACCCTCAGAACAAATTGCTTCTCTACCTCCTTTCCTCCCTTTCTTCCCCTTTGGTCAGTGTTTGTTTGCATTTTTTTTCTTTTATACATCCCAGCATGAAACAGTGACACATTACAGCACAAAGCAATACACCACTTATCTAATCTCGAATATAATATGGGATAGACACTCTGTGTGGAGGGGGCTGCAACAGAATACATGCAGCAAGAGCCGCCTGGCGAAGGACAATAGATTGCTGCAGATACGGATTGAGTTAGACAATTGAACCAATTATACTATTCTGGAGACTTCAATGAGATGGGAGAGCATTTCCTGAGCTTTGGTAGAAGTAATCAGCATTCCTATTCATCTCGGCCCCGTCCTGCCTGCCGGGCTGTGCAGAATGGAGCTCCTCGCCACTTGTGGACCTCAAATAATTCCCCGACACCCTTTGCCAGAGCCCTGGCTCCTATTTTACTCTTTGTCCTGGTCAGAATTTAAAAATCACTAATTGCTTTTTTTTTCCCCTCCCCCCTTTCTAAGTCCATGTAGTCATTTCACTTGGATGAGTAATATTTTTTGAGTCTTCCATTTAAGTATTGTTTGATTCCATCTGGGAGTGGCTGGTTTTCCACCTCCGAAGGGGCTGCGTTTCGGCAGCTGATGAGGGGACCCCTGCAAGTCTAAACTAAAGCTGGTGGATCCATTACAAAGTGCTTTGTAACACTTTGGGTGAGAGGAAGTCGAATGACCTGTGCTATTTCTTTTTAGCACCATTTAAGCTGTAAAACCAGCCAACCAACTCTCTCCCAAACGTTGGCTGCCGAGATTAGGGGACCCCTGCAAGTCTGAAAGGACCCCTGCAAGTCTAAACCGAAGCTGGTGGATCCATTACAAAGTGCTTTGTAACACTTTGGGTGAGAGGAAGTCGAATGACCTGTGCTATTTCTTTTTAGCACCATTTAAGCTGTAAAACCAGCCAACCAACTCTCTCCCAAACATTGGCTGCCGAGATTGACTGCAGTCATGAAGATAGCAGGTGGGAAGTATTTTTCTCTTAAGAAGTCCACCGCTGTCCTAAATCAGCCAGGGGGTCCTCGAGGGCCACCGAGTGAGCCTGAACACTTAGCATCCCAGCCAGGGACATAAAGACACCAGGCAAAATGTCACTGGAGAAGTGTTGCCTCTTCTTTAGCAGTAACTCTGCTCCATAAATGCAATTGATCTCCTGAGAGAGGAGGGATTTCTTCAGCAAATTCAAGCTTTGTGGGGAAAAATATATGAGCTGTTGGGCTTCTGTTTCTTCTGTATACGCTCCTTATCCAAGACCTCCAACACGTGTCAGAGCAACCATAGGGGATCTAGGGGTTGTTATATTTAGGGTTACGTGCTCTACATCATGTGGCGTGGTTGAAGTTGGTCCAGATTTAACATCCCTTCGAGCAGTTATCACAATGTAAACTTAGCCAGCGAGGCTTTGATTTTTCTATCATTCCATTTTTTTAGCAGGATGCTGTTGTGCTGCTGTTGGATACCTGTGCTCAACCGTGCTTTTAAATCAACGTGAAGAGGAAGTTTTGATTCACCCAGGTTTAAGTCTTGCTCTGTCTGGGCTGAGAAGCTGCTTGAGCATCTTCAGCTGAAAGGGCTGTTTTGCAGGAGGGGGCTGGGGGAAGCGCGTGTAATGGTGGGAGTTTTACAAGTGTCTAAAAACAGAAGCTTATAATGAAAGTGCTTTCTCAGCCATAACTGTAGCGTGGTGGTGTAATTGGAATGCTGAGTGGTGTGCTGGGTTTAGGAAGGTAATAAGAACTGCAATCAGTATTAAATAAAATGTATCTTCCTTTAGGGGAAATAAATGTATATTAAATCAAATATTCATGAATCCAAGTTAGTCCTCATACATTACACAAACAGTTTTTCAAAAATGCAGCTATGGGAAAGGCCTGGTTTGATGTGTAAAGGAGAGGGATTAGCTTTCCACGTGCTCGTGGGGAGGGAAAAGGGTCTGGTCTGTCCCCACCTGAGGGGGCAAAACTCTCCAGGCTCCACTGAGGTTCTGCCTGGACACGGTGTTTGAGAAAGTGGTCTGATTTGTGCAGAAACATTAAAAGAAGTGAAACTGCCTCTTTCCAATACCTGTCATCTCCACCACAACCCATATGAGCCTTCCCCGAATGGAAACTTCAAAGGGGAGTGAGGAGAGTGGTGAGTTTGTGGTTTCTCAGCAAATGCTGTGTTAACGAGGGGAGGATTTCTGCTCTGGCAGTCATTAAGGGGATTCGCTTCCCTATGGTCAGGCTGGCTCTGTGACTGCTGCAAACTCCTGTTTTCCTGTCAGCCCTGCAGAAGAGTCCCCTCCCCTGCCAAGCTGTGGACTATGGTGCTGGCAAAATGGTGTGATGGGGGAAAAAATGTGAAAGATGTCAGTTTGGTACCAATCCGAGTGTGGGTAACACACACGTGTGAGCGCTTCAACTCTGTAGGGGTAGGATGGCTTCCTGCTTCTCACCTGAGGGGAACCCTCTGTGTTACAGCACTGTGCTTGCCAAGGAGAAATGCATTTCTTGTTTGTGACAAGGGCTCTCTAAGCTTTGCAGCCTTCATCCCAGTTTCCATCCAGTGTGATGCCGATTTAACTAAACGTGTGGGGTTTGAGGTGATTTGATTTAATCGCTCTCAAGTCGGGCTGTGTTTATTAGCTGACACCTATATGTTTGGGAGACAAGGGAGAAAAAGTCTGGGTTAGTAAAAGTAGTGGTAAAGGTGTAGATGTTTCCAGAGGAGTTTGTTAGTTTAAGCAAATTGGACTTATTTGGAGTTGTGTCAGCAGAATTCTTCTGTGCAGTTTATGAAATGTCAGTGCTTTTATCCAACAGCTACAATCAATTTGCTGTTTGATAAAATAAGCAAACACCTCCGAGTTGCATCCTTAGCCCTGTCTTTACGAACAGAGGGGCAGGGAGGCGCGGGGATGGATTCTGTTACCTTCCTGGGGTGAGGAGGGTTTCAGTCTTGAAGACTTCCAAAAGAGCTGCACACAGCTGTGGAGAGAGGGCTAATTTGTGTCATTTGCTGAAACCACTAGGCTCTTCTTCCCTGCTTGGGGAATTATTGATTTTATCACTCTACGACCTTACATGTGTCACTGTCTTATGCATGCTGGCCTGTAGGAAGTGCTATCTACTGATTCACAGCTGAAGAATAATCTTATTTTATTTGTGATTACTTTCCCATTTTTGGCTCGTCAGCTATGTGCTCTTTTTCTTTCTGTCAGGCCTAAATCTTCAGGAAAAATGCACACAATGATATTAAAAAACAAAACCAAAAGGAAACGTGCCCTCTTCCCCGCCACCCTGTCTCCACGTCACCTCCACCCAAATACTTTTATTCCTCTCCGTGCAGGAGGAATGTTACCCTGTGAAGTCTCATCACTGTCCCATTGATTTCATTGTCTGGGTGTCTTCAACAGTGACACGTTTTCTTGGATATCTGTGAGTTGGGGAGTGGAGAATATGATTGCAGATATCAATATGTGAACGTGTAACCCTGTTGAAAGGCTGTCGGGCTGGGGGAAGCAGACAGGGGGTCGCTGCCTGTTATTGTGCAGCTTCCCTGCCAAAAACTCGGTCCTTGCGTTCAGAAGCAGAAGGGAGACGAGCAGAGATGCTGTTATGGAGGAGGGGTGGTCATAGGGAGAAAATATATGGAGCATCTACTAGAGCTTGCATGGAACATTAATTGTCTGTAGCTTTTTCCTTTCCTTCTCAAAGCAAAATTAATTATGGGGAGGTGATGTTCCTTTAATGAACATCATTTAATTTAAAAAAACGGACAAGTATACTACCATTAGGTCTCTTACTTAATGTAGTGTGTTTTCTTAAGCTAAATTCGGTTATTGTTACATTGTGAAGGTGGAGAGAATCCCCTTTTCTCTTGGATCTGAGAGAGGAGAGAGCATCTTGGCTGCCGAGCGTGGCTTATAAACAGAGAGTCCAATCTCTCTTTGCCTGTGGGGGACACTGCTTGACCGCTTATTGCATATTTGATCAGTTTATTTCTGGATCTGAGAGCCTCCGATGGGTGTCAAGGTGACAGTCGGGTTCAGATTAATTGGCAGGGGAAAGAATGGGAAGGTGGGGGCTGCGCAGCGCCCGTTGTGCTGGGCTGCAGGTTTGGAATGATTTCACCCCCCCTCCTTCTTCTTAAAGTACACAAAGGTGCAGCAGCAACTCGCCGGGAAGTGCTTGTAGGTTGACAAGAGCTTAATAACATCACTGGTGAAGGGTGGGTTTTGTTTTTGCCCAACACTAGTGAAAATAAGCTCATCCACACACCACCTCTGCTCCTCTTTCCGCTGCCACTCTTCATCAGCACCAAACAATATAAACGGGCTGTGCCACGTCACGGCGGTGACAGACTCCCCCAGACGGTCCAGTTCAGGGGGGGACACAGCATCACCACCACAAGGGCCATCCAGAAGCTTCCCACAGCACCCTCTCAAGTGAAGGGTGCAGGAATTCAGGGCTTCACAAATAATCAATTGAGTAACGGTAACAAGAACGAGAAGTCCAAGTTTTAATTAAAAAAACAAAAGCCGTGAATTCGTAAATGTAAGTGCCCACTGGCAGTCACTTTGGTTTCACGTGCTCTCCAGCAACTCGCCGGGAAGTGCTTGTAGGTTGACAAGAGCTTAATAACATCACTGGTGAAGGGTGGGTTTTGTTTTTGCCCAACACTAGTGAAAATAAGCTCATCCACACACCACCTCTGCTCCTCTTTCCGCTGCCACTCTTCATCAGCACCAAACAATATAAACGGGCTGCGCCACGTCACGGCGGTGACGGACTCCCCCAGACGGTCCAGTTCAGGGGGGATGCAGAGCATCACTGTGATGGGGGGCATCCAGAAGCTTCCCACAGCACCCTCTCAAGTGAAGGGTGCAGGAATTCAGGGCTTCACAAATAATCAATTGAGTAACGGTAACAAGAACGAGAAGTCCAAGTTTTAATTAAAAAAACAAAAGCCGTGAATTTGTAAATGTAAGTGCCCACTGGCAGTCACTTTGGTTTCACGTGCTCTCCTCTGTCATAACAAATCATGATTCTAGAAGGGTTAATCTTAAAATTAGATAGTCAGTTCCTATTAAGAACTGTGCTCTTACCCTTCTAAAATCAAATGGTCTGCTAAAGACATCTTACTTGAAACATGCTTTCAAATGAGATGGTCAAAATTAGGATTTTTTTTCATGGAAGGAAAAGGGCACATGCAGGGAAAAAGGTCTTTTTTAATTACTTCTGCTTTTAAAGATGGAATCTGGTGTTTCTGGACTGATTTCTGGCTATCAGCACTACATATGAATTGCGAGCCTTCATATGTGTGCTGTCTTGAAAGACTACAAAATGTAGACTTTTTAGAAAAACTAGAACTTAAATTTCAATGGGTGAAATAGGAGCTGCTCCATATAAATTGTTAGGAAAGAAAAAAATCAAAATACCAGTGTACTGAGCTGCTGTGGAAGGTTTTTGGCCATAAACTTGAAGGCCAGGGAGGAGGATCTCAAATCTGTGATACCCACTTCTTAGTGTTGTTGCCGGGGCTCCTGAGCCTGTTCTAAGCCCGTTCTCACTCCCCTCAGCGGGGTTTGGATCAGGCAGTTACTGCTCTGCTGCCAGACCAAGCATCCTGATTTTCAGCTTTTTGTTTTTCTTTGGCATCAAGCAGGATGTTTGTAAATGAGCTGTTGGTGACACCTGAGCAACTGTATTTTACTTGAATTATTTTTTCTCCCTTTGCCTTAAGGATTTTTCTGGATTTAGGCTACGTATGTGGGTATAGAAATACACACTCTTCCCCTCTTTTTATTTTCATTTTATACCATATACGCCACTTGCTGTGTATTATTTTCTTCCACTGTCAAGGGGTTATTGCATTTGTCGTCTCCTTTTGCCATGTGGGGTGAGATGCAGTATTTGTTAATATACAGGAGCGATGGCACTTCCACATCTGTGAAATGATGTACTTTAGAAAGTCATTTGAGGTGAAAAGTGCTACGTAAGGGTAAAATGTTATATGCCTGAAACAATGTCCGTGAGCAATGATCATCTCGAGCGTTCACCTCTGCAGGTCCTAGGTTTTGCCACCCAATCTCCCTCGCTCAGATTAACTCGGGAGCATTAAACAAGTGCCCTGTGCAGTCTGCTTTCCCGCTATCTGTTCTCTGCCTTTTACTAGCTCCTACATACTAAAATGGGATTTATTTTTTGTAACCTAAAGAAAACTAGATTCCGTCCTTATTACCTTCATTGTCCAGCTGTGTTTATACTTCAAAAATTGCAAGCCTGGTTTCCAGCAATAGCTGCCGATAGAAAAGATTACCTCTGTATTTTTGAGCATTTTATTGGCTTGTTCAATAGCACTTTTCTGTTATTTGCTGTGACTGGAGGGTCTGACCGTGGGGGCACCGTAGCCAAGAGGTACCGGCACCTCCTTCGCTACCGTCCCCCCCACAACACCGCTGTCTCCAGCTGCCCATCTGCAGGCAGAGCTCTCAGTTTTTTTCACATTTAGGTTACTGGTGAGCAACTTGTTTATGTTGGGGCTCGATGGCCTGACTCTTGGTGGAGCTTGAACTTCACATGTCTATGCATGGCGGGGAATTTGAGAAATGCTTGGTGAGATCTGTGTGATGTGGAGTTGCCTGTGTGGAGCAGGAGGCATGGTTAGGATTGTCTGCGTGGATAGGATTTCTTTTTTTTTCTTTGGTTTTTACACTCTGTAGTTTGTTTTTAGTGCTGGCTTGGGGGAATACTTTGTTGACCCGGCTGCGAGAGGCTGAGTTCTGCTCTTGGCGTGCGCGCAGGGCACAGAGACACAGCTAATCCCGTTAGTGCATTAGCTTGTCCAGCAGCAGGGTCCTCAGCGGAGCCTGTAACAAATGCTGGCAATTCTGCTGGTCCACAGGCAAAACTGCATCCTTGGCTGTGCTGGGGAGAGGGATGGATGAAGGGATGCTGGGTGGTACTTGGAGGGATGGAGAGGGATGCTGGCAGCACTGGATGGCATGGAAAGGGATGGAGAAGGGATGCTGGCAGTGCTGGGGGGTACAGAGAGGGATGCTGGCAGTGCTGGGGGGTACAGAGAGGGATGCTGGCAGTGCTGGGGGGTACAGAGAGGGATGCTGGCAGTGCTGGGGGGTACAGAGAGGGATGCTGGCAGTGCTGGGGGGTACAGAGAGGGATGCTGGCAGTGCTGGGGGGTACAGAGAGGGATGCTGGCAGTGCTGGGTGGTACAGAGAGGAATGGAGAGGGATGCTGGCAGCACTGGATGGTATGGAAAGGGATGGAGAAGGGATGCTGGCAGTGCTGGGTGGTACAGAGAGGGATGGAGAAGGGATGCTGGGTGGTACAGAGAGGGATGCTGGCAGTGCTGAGTGGTACAGAGAGGGATGGGGAAGGGATGCTGGGTGGTACTTGGAGGGATGGAGAGGGATGCTGGCAGTGCTGGGTGGTACAGAGAGGAATGGAGAGGGATGCTGGCAGTGCTGAGGGGTACAGAGAGGGATGGAGAAGGGATGCTGGGTGGTATAGAGAGGAATGGAGAAAGGATGCTGGCAGTGCTGGGTGGTATGGAAAGGGATGGAAAAGGGATGCTGGCAGTGCTGGGTGGTACAGAGAGGAATGGAGAGGGATGCTGGCAGCCTGGGCCAGGCTCAGCTGTCACCCACCACTCTCCCAAGAGCGCCCATCCCACAGCTCAGACAGGGCTGGACGTGCAGCGCTGCCCCTTCTCCGCTGGCTTCTCCCCCATTCCCCTCTCTGGCAACATAAGAGGGCGCTCTGTCATCTTCGCTTATTTTTTTTCCATGTAGTCATTTCATTTTGGTGGGATTTGCAGGTGCTGGGTGGAAGTTCTTGACAAACAGGCAGGAGGATGTGCAATAACAGAGCCCGGTGCCCTGCCATGGGCACTGCGGTTGGTACCCACCAGCTCCTTGTTGGCGGATTATTTATCTCATTCTTTTTTTTTCTTTTTTCCTTTTTTTTTTTTTATAAGATAGTAAATCTGTAGCACCGAAGCAAGGCTCCAGGCTGGGATTTTCAGAGCTGTTTGAAGGGGGTGCTGTGTCTGGTTTCAGCCGGAGTGGTGTGTCTAAATCCCCCTGCAGCTGAGGAGTTGGGGGTGGGGGGGACACCCCCAGTCCTGCTCAGCCACGCCGTGTCCCTGCACACCGGCTCCTGCTGAGAAGGCGCATCCTGGAAAAAAAAAAATAAATGTACTTACCTCATCCGTGCTGTCATGTGGGTGGTGCAGGATGAGCTCTGTGAGCTCCTCTCGGATAAAAACCCCGGGTCCTGAGAGGCAGGAGGGGAGCAGGTCCTGCTGCTGGGTACCAGGAGGTGATGTGCCACGTACACGCTCCACGGCGGGTGCTTAATTCACCTCCAGCAATTCCTCCAAAGTGCAGCAATCTATTTGGGCTTTAACAGTGTACTTTTTAGTTACTGGAGGAGGTTAAGTAACTCTGCTGATCCATCCTGTTGTTAAGTGAAGGTAGCAGGGTGCCAACAATTAAAGAAGTAATTGTTCAATTGGTTCTGCAATAATACTCATTGATTCTTTGTTTGAAGTGATTCGCTTTTCAATCCTCTTGCATTTAGAGATCTTGTTTCACCTGTGTCAAGGCAAGTTCAGGAAACCTAATTAACTGGGTTTTGTTTTTTATAATTAGGTCCCTAAAATAATTCATAGGTGGTGTTAATAACCCCATTTAAAAATCTATTAAGCTTTTGGAAAAGTTGGACAGAATCCTCTGTGCTGATATTTTTTTTTTTTTTTTTGCTTTCCTTTCCCTCTTCCCCTCCTCCTTTTCCCCTTGGAGATGTGGTGCTTCTTCCTTTTTACAGCGCGCTAATTAAAAACAGTAGGATTATGGTGGGAAATAATATGCATGTGAGGTTATCATCCACAGGGCAAAAGGAGGCTGCTGCCTCTCTTCCCCCTGCCTGGCTCCAAGGTACACGCCGCATCTTTAGCGTGAGCTGGCAGAGTTCATTAAAGGACAGATTGCCTGTGCACGCCGCGAGGACCCTTGGCATTTGCGAGGCCGCAAGCCGGGCCCAGAAGGGGAACGACAGGAAGAGATAATCTGTGGAAAACGTTGGGTTTGGATCATCCGCTGCGACTTCTAAAAAGGCAGGTTTCCATTTACGGGAGACCCTCCCCAAAAGACTGTCTGTGGCGAGAGAGAGGGTGGTTTTTTTTGTTGGTTTTTTTTTTTTCAGACGTGTGTAGACATTTGTCCTGGCCTGCTCCAGCCCCCCCTGCCCTCCCCACCTGGCCATCTCGGGCCTCGTGATGGCTCCTCCTGGCACGTTGGCGGTGCCGGGGCCGTGCCGTGCTCGGCGGCAGCCAGCCCGAGCCGTGGGGAGCGTTTGTGCAGCCAGTCCCCCAGCTCACTCGCAGCGAACATACATTTAGGCTCCTTTTAGCGGGAGCAAGGAACCAGCTGCCCCATTTTACACGAGCTGGTGACCGGGGAGAGGCTTCTGCTGTGTTATTTTTTTCTTCCCTCCACTGGAGCTCTCACAAACCGTCGCGGGTAGAAGTTGTCTGTCCGTCCGTCTGTCCCGTGTGCTCTCGGTGCTGCCGGCGCCGTTAAGGGCTCTGCTGCCATCTGTGAGCATCCCCGCTCCCTTCGGCTGCCGTAACGTAATGCAGGGAATCATGTGCCCGTTGGGATGCCAAGACTCTCTGACATAGATCCTAGGAGGAATTTAAAGGAAAGGCTTCCTTGTGGCTGACACACAGACATATGTCAGCCTTGGGCCCCGGTGCAGGAATGCTCTGTCCTGCCCCCTCCAAAGAAGGTGTCTATATGTGTTCAATAACAAAGGTATCAGTAATTTGTGGCATCCCATGGGATGAGGCTCTGGAGTGGTCACCCTGTGTGCAAAGGCTTTGCCTTGCAGCACAAGTTCTGCTGTTCTCCCCATGCAGGGGATGGATGCATTCCCAAAGGAGTCATAGCGGGAAGATCTTGTAGTGAAATCTGGCATTACCTGCAAGGTCTGCTCTCAGCATCCTCGGGGAAAGTTGCAAGCCATTTTTTGCCTGGCAGAGCTGAGATGATGGCTCGGAAGTCCAAAATGACCTTCTCTGTGAGCTCTGAGGCATGTCACGCGTCCTGAGTGAGCTACAAGAAGAGTATTTTTCCACCACCACATTTTCTTCCTGAAAGTCAAAATGTAAATTTTTTTATTACCCCTCATGAATGTGACAAAGTCCTACTTAAAAATGTAAAGACTCCCATCTTCACATGCACCATAAAGGCCTTTGCGTTCCATGTGAAGCCTCCAGACTGTTGATTTATGATCGAGCTCCAACGGCTGGAGCAGGGGAGCAAAGTTAAATCTACAAAAGTGGCTGATGTGACAAAATTAACAGTTGTCAGCAGCAGGGAAGGGGGAATGTTAATACTCAGCAAACTGTGGCGTGGGGAAGCGAAGTTGACTTCACACTCCAGTTGCAAAAAACCTCCTGCAACCCCAGGAGCAGGATGAGGGGGGATGCCCAGGAGCTGGAGGCAGCAGTGCCAAGGACAGAGCAGCCTTCCTGGGTGGGGGGAGAGATGAAATCAAAGGTGAAAAAGCCCTGCAGGGCACTGCAAGCAAACATGCTTGCTCTGATGGTGTGAGATGATTTTTCTTAGGAAGGATCGCTGTACAGGGGGTCTTGGGCAGCATTCCCATCAGTATTTAAGGTAACTGGGGTTTGGTCGTGTATGGCTGGAGAATTTTAGGCTTGGAGAAGGAGACAGTTCAGGAAGAAGAAAAGGAAAAAAAACCAACAAAACACCAAGCAAGCCTGATTTTTTTTATTTTTTTTTTCTAGTTTGAGGCCAGAGCTGAAGCTCCTGATGTTATTTTTCTGAACCGACAGGAGGGGGCAGATGGTCATATCTTGAAAGTGGATCCGAGATTTGGGGGATGAGGTTAATTATGGGGTTATTTGTTATGAACTTCTGAATTGAGATCTTTTGCTGAGTGGGCTGAGTCCGGGATGTGTGGTGCAGAGATCTGCAGCCCTTGTCTAACAAAAGGCGGGATGTTGCAGCGCAGAGATCTGCAGCCCTTGTCTAACAAAAGGGTGAATTGCGCTCTCGGTGAAATTGTTTATAGTGGGCCAGGGTTAAAGTGGTTTGTGAGATGTTTGCTGTCACTTCCCAGACTTCGGGCATCTCTTTTCACCTTGACTTGCAATTTCTGTGGCTTTCTTGTACGCAAATGGCTGTGCTGTTCCATCAGGGCCCCTCTTTGGTTATTTGTGGTGTTGCTGGCAGGAACCAACCTTCCTCTTACCTGGGAATTTTCCATGCGTTTCACTTGAACGGCTCTGATAAAACAAATGACTTCCTAGATGGATATTTTGGAACCAAACCACCTCTTTTTTCCGAGCAGCATATCTTGAGTTTATGAAACAAAACACGTGAAAACTTGGCTGACCGACCTCTTACTGGAAAACATGGGTCATGGTTTGGATGAAAAGCTCTTTGCAAAACTCTGTAGAAAGACACTTCTCTGCTAATCCTGTACATTAAAAAAAAAAAAGGGAAAAAGGTTAACACAAGATGAATTGAATTATATTAGTGAAAATTGCATCATTAGAAGAAGCCTATTCCTGCAAAATGCACAAATATAGCTGAATTCACAGATGCATTAGGGTCTTCTGCACCAGGAATATTTGTCATCTCAGAAGAAAGTGGAAGAGGCTTGTTCTTCAATGCCTGACATGTCACTACATGCTGTGAAGTGCAAATAGAGGAAGAAAAATTAACACATAAAAGAAATGTACTGTTTCTGCAGGAAAATTAGCTAGTTAAAGCTGAGGGAACTGGATTTTTTTTTTAATAAAAAAAAATGCAACAACAAAATAGCAGCAGAAAATAGCAGCCGTATTTTCTTTTTGCTTTGCTGGAGGAAAAAAAAACGAGCAAATTTTATATTGCAACTTCTAGTGCTCTGAGCTGGAGCAGATAAGACTTTGCATGAGAGGCAAAAATACTTGCTAGAAATACATAAAGCTGGAAGAATCCTGCGAGCCCCTTTGTGTTTACAGAGCTGTAATTCTCAAATGCGCACCGACTGCAAGGCATGTGCAATAGTGAGGAAGAAGGGAAGAGGAGGAGCTGAGGGCTGTTGCATTGCATGCACGGATTTCTCTCTGGAGAAGCTGGTTTCTGGTCTCCACATCCCCACTGCCTGCCTTCCTCCTTCCTCTCCTCTACCCACTGACACAGATAAAAAGGGGGTCCCAAACTGTTGCTCATTTGTATAATTGTATTGAGTGTAAAAGAAAAATAATCAAATTATTCTGTTATAAGCACCATCGAGTACTTTAGATCCATTGTGTGTCTATGTCTTGTCTTTGTTTTGTTTTTAGAAAAGATTTTGGAGGCTCATCGACTTCTTGACTCATCCCCTGATACTGTCAGCCCTTATGGATTTGACTTCAGGTTGAGTTTGTGGGGTTGAGCAGGACTGGGACTCCGAAGAGTAGAATCTTGTTAGTGACATATGTTCCCAAAAATCTGGGTGAGGGAGAGAGAGTGGTTGCTTTGGTCCTGGCCAGCCAGGGTTAGATGCTGTCAGGTAGTGGAGCTGTGCCTGAGAAGCAGCAGGGGAACTAGCATGGTTCATTGACCTTGGTCTTTGCAAAACAAACACCGGGAAGGCAATGTCTTAAGCTTTTAAAAAATAAAGATCAACTCGCCTTATCCTCGTTACTGTGCGAAATGGATTAGTATCTTCTGATCTTGTAGGATGTTTTGGGTTTGTTTTGCTCTGATCAAGCCCTCGGGCTGCTCCCAAGCTGCAGTGTGAAGTTGGTCCTTGCAGGCACAGCCCAGAGACAGGCACTGCCATTCAGCCGTGTGTCCTCGCTGGGCCCTTGAGGATGATAACTGCAAGCCATGCAAAACTCTTGTCTCCTGTGTCCTAATGCTGTAAAAGGAGATGAGCAGAGCGTGGTGCTCACCTTCCTCCTCCTGACCCTCTGGGAAGCGCTGAGAGTGTATTAACTTCATGAGATGTCAGATGTCCACAGCCTCTGTGGCTGAGGTCCAAGGCTTTACAATGTTAACCATAAAATGCTTCAACCACCACAGATTTGAGAAAAATGTTAAGCCTATTTCATTAGCCTTCTATGTTAATGTTAGCAGTGAAGGCCCTCAGAATGGCTTTGCACCTGAGCATTTCTGTGTTGCCGCCTCAGTTAGCTATTTGAAACCCTGATAGAAGCATCTCAGAACAAAGTATACTTGCAAGGCTCCTGTCTTTATTTTCTAGATTATGTTGTACGTTTACGTCAGAGATGTTTTTTTGAGTGAAGAAGGAGAGGACTGCATTACCAAGGAATTTCTTTGGCTGTGAAACAAAATAAATGCTAAGCTATGTCCCGAGAAAACAAATACCAGCTCTCCTGAGTGAAACACATCTGGTATAATCTCAGCAGCTTCTAGTCACATATATGGGTTATTGCTGGTCAGATGCAAAGCCTTTCTCCTGCAGCTTGGCCTCTTGAGAAATTAGGATGATGGAGGTGACTTTCCAGTGGGAAGATTAGAGAGTGGCAGCTATGATTTGTCTAACTCTTTTTTCCAGATCTGCTGCCGGGCCCAGGTGAGGAATCATTGATTACAGAGCCAGGCTGCTGTTGCAGGGTGCTCGCGGGCTGTGGCACGTGATGCAGGGTGATGGGGCACATGGAGGGAGTTGGATTTTGACCTCAGGAATGAGGGAGCCTTTGCTTCCATGGAGAACCCTGCTGCAGGGTTTGGAGCACAGGGAGCTGCTGTGTGGGGAGGAGAAGCCACCGGTGTGTTTGTGTCCCCTTGGGTCTGGTGTGGCTGGACACTGGCAATCTGCTCAGAGCGAGGACATTACCAGGACTTTATCCAGCTTGATGGGGCTCTGGCTTCAAGGGAAGTGGCTGAGTTATCAGCTTGTGGTGGCCACAGGCACATCCTCCTGCAAGAGTGAGGTATTGCAAGCTGTGATTTGTTCCCTCCCCTTTGAAGAACTGGTTAATTGGAAGGAAAGAACCCCCTGCCTTTCCCCGCTGCCATGGTGTTGTGTGGTTGGCAACTGCGTCGCTTCTGGGCTGAACCTGAAGGTGGGCAATGGTCAGAATTTCACAGCTCTACTGACATGGGCTGAACTGAACCACTTAACCTCCCGGTGATGCTGCCAGCAAGGGATGCTGCCGGTGCCTGCGAGGGGTGTGAGCACACAGTGCTTGTACTGCAGTGTGAGCCTGCTCACAAAGGTCAGTTGTTGGGGATGGGAGTCCAAGTGATTAAACGAGGCTTATTTTGGATCACAGCAGTGTCCCTTTTTACTCCACCGTCTGTAAAGTAAAAGGCCACCCAAGCTCATTCCCTTTAAACCTTTTCTCTATGCGTGAAGTGCAGCCTGTAAGCTGCAGACTGGCAAGATGTCTCTGTTTTCTTGCTCCCCCCATCCTGATACAACAGGACCACTGGCCTCATTCCGTTCCTGACGTGATATCATGCCAGAAGTCTGGTCTTTGCAAGGCAAAGGGCACAAAGGGGCAAGGGAAGACTTGCTTGAGACCTCCTCCTGGCAGTCGCTTTTAATTGCAAATGGTGTGATTTTAAAAAAAGGGGGAGGGAGAGCCCTTGCTTCAGGCTAGGGAGCAAGAGATTGAAAGCTTGCTACTGTGGTCATCGGAGGTGAAGAATAAGTCATAAATGATCCAAGGGCAAAGGCCAAATATAGAGTGATAGCTGCATTGTTCCCTGCAGCCTTGGGAAGGACCTTGGTGCTGTGCTGTGCCTGAGGTGCCCGTGGGCTTAACCCTTCCCTGCTCAGAGCTGCCACAGACTGAGGATTCCAGCAGTGGATGTCTCGTGGTGTTCCTCTGGGTGTTGGCGTCCAACCAGGCTCTTGGGTGGTGGATCCCTTGCAGAAGACCAAAGCCTGCTCAGAACTTCTATGGGGGCAGCAAAGAAAATGGGAAAGCTCTGTCCTGTTGCTTAAGCAAGTACATGAGGCTCTGGCTTTGAAACTCTCCTGTGAATATTTGTTCCAAAATGTCCTGTGGTGGATATCTTCTTCTGTCCTTTTCGCAGCTGAGTTAATGCATTTGCTTTGGTTAATCCTCTTTAAATGAGCGCCATGAAGTTGGGAGAAAACCTCATGGTGAATTGCTCAGAAGCTTAAATTCCTGCACTAAAGGCTTTGGTTCTAGTGTTGGATGGTTGGAGGTGCCCAGTGTGACACTGTCTTGCCAAGGGGAGTCTCCAGGGCATGGTCAGGATTTCCTTGTAAACTGATGAGTGAGAGATAACTGCTCACCTGGGGCCAGAGGCACTGATTAGCTTCTCTTCTGTCCTCTTATCTAAATTTGTTGGCCTCTCCTTGTACCAATGTACAGAATAGATACTCCCTTACACACAGTCTTAAAGTCTTACATACAACCTGTGAAGAACACAAGTTGATTGAGTTTTACTAAGAGACACCTGGTGAAGAGTGAAAGCTGGGCAGGACTCTTACACCAGATCATCTCCTTTCAGAGGATCAAGTGCTGACCTGGACCCAAAGCTCCGCTCCCTGACTCCTGCCTTCCCCCTCCGAGCATGAACCCAGGGCTGAGAAACTGTCCCCAGGATGCACTGGAGGGAGAACAGGCTTGCCCCTGGTCAGGCTGATTGCCTCCCAAAAATCCCTGTTCCCCCAGTGAAGCACAGAGGCCACCTCCCACCCTCCTGGCTGGGTTTCTGCAGCTGGCACCGCAGGCATCCATCACTCACTGTCCCTGGGTGATGCTCAAGCCAGCGGTGGCAGGCGGCCAGCAGCCAGGAGACAATCTTCCTGGAGCAGAGAGAAGCTCGGTGGCTTTGTAACTCCACTTGCCACTCCTCCCCCTTCCCGCTCTAAATGAAATGTCTTTCATCTTCAAAAGCAGCGTAAAGGAAGCAGTTCCTTTAAAACATCTGAGCTGGTGTGAGCAGTACTGTGGGTTGGCTGCAGAGTTTGGCTGGTCTTAAAAAGCACAGTGGGATGGGGTCTTCTGATGGAGGTTTTCCTGCCAAAGTCCCCTCAGCACCCCCTGACCCTTCCCTTGGGGACACTGGGCAGTCCCCTGGGCTGGGACACTGCTGTATGTGGCTGTTGGCTTCCTATCACCTCAGCCATGGGTGTAAAGTCCTCTATGCCTCAGTTTGGCCTTTTCCTCCCTTTTCCAGGTGATTAAAGTTTTTCAGGCATTACCCCAGTGGCTGCGTGTGGGGCTGGGAAGGAGTAAATCTTACAGCCTGAGGGTGAAAGGGAGCTGAGGTCCAAGACCTTCCACGTGCTGTAATTCATTTGACTGTACGTGTGAGGGAGGTGTCACTCTGCAGGGAATTAAGTTAATTCTTATCTGCGTGGGGTTTTTTCTGTGGCAAATTCTATTGTGGGTTATTTCTTACAAATCTGCACCCACTGATTTTTCTGGACCTAAACGATCTCAGCACCAGCTTCACCAAAGTTTAATGCTGCACTAGGGAAAGGGAATGTTTTGCCCCGTTATCTTCCAGGAGAAGCAGTGGCAGGATTGTCTCTGTTCACTTCTAGGCAGACTGAAGGCTTCTTGTATGTTAAAAAAAAAAAAAAAAGAAAAAAAGCTCTTTACTGTTGATGGGGGTCAGCGAGGGGTCCAACGGTGTGAGTGCACATCTCTTTCCCTTCCACGCCTCGTGCTGACGGGGATACTTGGGGAGCAAAAAAAAGCTCTGCAGGGAAAAACAACTGCACGCCTCAGCCTGCCGCTGAGTCCCGGCGATGCCGCGGCCGTCCTGTGCCCTGCATGCATTATTCCTCAAATCAAAGGAGGAATCGGCAAGAAGAATGTTTAACTGGAGCTCTGTGATCCTCAGGTGTGACACTGGGGGCCCCGCCGCAATGAGATGCACAGTCATGCTCTCTCCCAGACGCAGGGTTAAAGATTTGCTTGGGGCCAGTCAATAGCACGCACTGAGTATCTTCCTCAAGAATGTGTCTGCTCTTTTCCTGCCTCCAAGTAGCAGCACTTGAGTCTCAGTCCCCTACTTGAATCACTGCACTATCTCCACTTCATCAGAAACCAGAGAGTTGAGTCTTTGATGATTGTTGTGACTCACGGTGTCACAGAACTACTTACCCTGTGATTTCAACTTTAATCACTGATCCACTATCTATAGAGCTGCCTGTGGAACAGTTCAAATTGTAATTATAGGAAGCTCATCTGCTGCAAGCCACAAAGCAGGCTTTACCATATGCCTTTAAAGGTGAACTAATGTCATGATGAAATAACTGTGTTTTGCCGCAGATTGATACCACTGGCTGGGAAGTTAACATACAGGATGAAAGCTCTGACATTTTGCAAGCTACACTATCGCGCTCTAAGTCATGTTAACCTAACATTCCCTGTTGTTTTACAAGGGATCTGCAGGTAACTGGGAAGTGTCCTCAGACGCCAGGGCTGGGGGGATGTGCTGAGGTGGGTGACGGAGCTGGGCAGGGGTATTGGTGTAACACAGCCTTGAGAACCTGGAGATATTTTCCTCCCTTGCCCCTCACCTGACCTTGACGTTTATTTTGGTCTTTTTTTCCTCCTGCTTTTGAAAGGTATTTGCTAATTTTCTTTTTTAGGGTTACTACTCTCTGCTTCTGCCTCCATCCCCATTATCTCAGAAACCTTTTGAGGGGCTGTTTTATGTCTCCCCTTGCCCAAGTGCTAAAAGCCCTGGCGAAGCTCTGCCTGGCACTAGGTGTTTCCCATGCGCTGATGGGAGAGCATTCATACTCCTGAGAGCTCCATGTGTGTACACAGGGGAGATATGGGGCAGGATGCAGGTGTGGGGCGGTGACCTGCCCAAAATCATGGTCAAAGTCCCTGCAGGGGTTTCTGCAGCTGCTCCCCCATGTTGCCTGAGTGTCTGCAGCACCTTGCTCCTCAAAAACCCTTCTCAAAAGGAGAGAATGTCATTAGCAAAATTAACTTGCTCCTAACACCTGCTGTAGGAAGCATTATTTGGTTTCTTAACAGTAAAATGGGACCTGCGGGGCCCAAAGCAGTTGGGAGACCTCTTTCCCAAGGCTCTGTGTTGGAGTTGGGAATGGTCTTCCAGTCTTTTTCCAGCCCCTGTTTTCAGGTGGAGACCTCTCCTGTTCCTCGTATCTGCAGCCCCCAGTTTGGAGAGGAGAAAAATGGAGATAGCAAAGGGAGTTTGCTGTGAAAAGTCTTTCAAGAAACCTTCAAGAGGAGCAAACAGTACTGCTGTCAGATGTGGTAGAGGTGGTTGTGCCCCTAATTCTTGCTAACCTCCTAATTCTTTGCTAACCACCTCCTTCTGCCCAGATAGAGATGCATTTCAGTGGTGACAGCTCCACATTTGTAAGGATGTTTGGGAGCTGGAAGATCTGAGTAAATCCAACCCAACCTTCTCTTGGTAGATATCTTTTCTAGTGCTATTCTCGTAATTAAGCTTTTGCCATAAAGTAGGGAAATGATGAGATCTGCAAGTCCAAAGTTGGCAACCCCTCGTGACTCCTGGGCCTCCAACTCTGCCTGTGCTAAACTGCTTCTCTTTCCTCCTGCAACTGGCCACATAAAGATAAGTAACGAAGATGGTTTTATTGCAAGCAGCTGGGGAAAATCACGTTGCTTCAGTTTCCATAAAATAGCCGAGCCTCAGCTTTTTTATCCTGCCCATTCGCACATCCACTATAAAAGGGACATCAGTTATAAACATTTCCTGTTTGTGCATACAGTCTTCCAGTGCTTATGATGTATAGACTGACAAAAGGCTTAATGCTTTGAATATATAAAACACAAGGCCTGTGCAATGGAGGGTGACAGTTGCCCTTTAATGTTCTGCTTTTTAAAGATCAGGGTAGAGTTCAGAAAGCATAGTCATGAGGTTTAATGATTTAATGGGGACGACTGGGGAGCAAAAATAGTTACTACACCCTGGGGAAAAGTGGTTCCTCATACATATTACTTTAGCCTAATGGCCTATGAATGCTTCCTCTGTGGCATAGGAGGGTGTCACGGTACATAGACTCTATAATACTGAATGGGTTGATTAAATGCATATTAAACAATACTAAATTGGAAAAAAAAAAAGGCGCCACCAACTGTATTTATTCTGTTCTTAGAAAATGTTGTTACTCATTCAATTTCATTTGTGATATTATTATAATTTTCCCCCCATTTCGTGCTCGTCACAGAGCGAGGGAGCCAAGTGTAAACACCGTTGATGGATGGGAGGTGGCAGAGTCCTCGTCTAGCGGTGGATGGGGAGGTGGGGGCGAGGGGCCGGGTGCTGTGGGCTGAGGACCACCCGGCTGGGGGCCTCTGGAGATGGGCTGAGCAGCTTCTGTGTGTTGGAGATGGCTGCAGGTGGGATCTTCTGAAACTGGCAAAGCGTTTGTCTGGAAAATAGCTTTTTTTTTTCTTCTCTACCTCCATGCTAGTTCAGGCCCTTCTCCAACGCTTTGCGTGTTCCCTTTGCTGTCTGCCCTTCACGGTGGACTTGGACTTCGTTGTTCTTTGGTGACTCCGGTGTGTAACTCAGCGGTGCCAACTCCCTGGCACCCAATAAATGCTATTTGTGTTCCCGAGTGGAAGTCATATCTGACTTGAGGAGTTAAATTGCTCATCTTTCCTGTGAGCCCAGCTCAGAGAGTAGGTCCCTGTGTGTTCTGGGCTGTGGGGCTTTGCTTCCACCGCCTGACCTTAACTCCACTCCTGATGTCCTGATGTCTCCTGTTAATGATTGCGCAGAGCCTGAGCTGCCTTCCTCCCCAGGAGTCAGACCAGGACAGCGGGTACAAGGGCAACCAAGCTGTTCGTAGGCAGTTTTCAAGTAAATGTAAACACACCACACGCCAGCACTTCCAAATGTATATTTTAGGACCAAAAAAATACAGGAGATGAGCGTACGCTGTTGCTAATACCTCCCGGTTCTGAATATCTGTGCAAATTTACAATTTTCTAGACAGACTGTTTTTCTAGTCATGACCTGTTAATATCATGTGAATTATTAGAGATTATAAGAAGTCTGATTAAGTCTGATCTTTTTGGAAATCACCTGACAGTTCTGCCCAGATATTTTTATGCCATAGTATTGTCTTGTGTCGGATATGTGTTAATTAGCTCCTGTATTTCATCTCTGACATGTATATTCCCTCCCAAATCTTGTTACCTTGATGAATGAAGTATCTTTTTCCTGTGGCCCTTCCACCGACGTGGATTCAGTGCTTTCTTTTCTTTTTACTGCTTCAATCAGTTGCTTTATTCTGCACTTTGTAGCTCGAAACGCAATTTACAGTTGGCCGTGCTGCGGGAGGAGCTGGAGCGCTGAGCGCTGCAGAGCAACCCCAAATTAAAGGGAGAGGAGAAATTGCCTTTGTAATAAGAACGGCAGTAGGGTTGCAACCAACAGAAATAATAATTTGTCTGGAGGGAAAACAGCAGTCGGGAGGCGCGAGCAGAGGGTTGCGCGTGTGTCGTCGGGGTCTGTAGGTTTTGTGGGGCTCTTACTCGGAGGCATCTCCTCTTTCTTCCTCTTTGAAGTCCTGCTGACTTGACGAGAACAGTGTTCAAATATTTGCTCACATCCGCTATGTGAACTGTTTGATGTTTTCTGGAAGTACATGAATATGAAAGGAAGAGACTTTAAGGTGGTCTAACGGCTTCGAAATGAGAATGTCATAGGTTGTGGCTCCAACGACGGCTCCTCAGATGCCCACAGCGGTTTCAGGCTTAGTCTTAAAAACTTACCTTGTCTCTCTCTATATTTTGAGGTGTCTTTAAGCGTTTGCCTTTGTCAATGAGTGTAGTTAAAGCTTGTATTCTCTAGACTTCCCCTCCCTCTGGTGATACTTGTATTGCTTGCACACCTGGTGATGCTGAGGGAGGATCCCACAGCCCATACAATGAGCTGCAGGAAGAGCCTCCTTTACTGCCAGTGAAATTCCCTCAAACATATAAATATCTATCCCAGCAGCTAAGGAATGGACCTTCTCTCCCCCCTCCCAATAACTTACTATTGATAGAAACATTTTATAAATAAACATCTCTAGGTAACATATTCCATAAAATATCTAATTATAGATTATTGGATTGAACATTTCTTACTTCAATTAAGTGATATTTTTTTCCCCCTCAGGAAGCCAGCTCGATGCTCTTTCTGGGGAAATTATGAGTATTTATTCTATGTTCTATAGGTGATGTCTTTTTATGTTGTTAATAAATAAACTACAGTGCAGTGCTTTACTCTAAATAAAACTAATGGAGGTCAGGCTTTGCATTTATTTCTGTTTTCCTGATCAGATCTCTCCTCTCTGGTGGTCTACAGCTTTAGCATAGGGATCTTTGTAAAGAAAGAAACAAATACAAAGAAAGAAAATACATAATGACTGCACAGAATTTAGCATTTCTGTTGAAGTCCATCCTTTGGGCAGGTGTTAAGGTCTTTATATTTGAGAGCTTGATTTGAACTACTGGAAAGTTGGTAACATTTTCTCACTAAACTTGTGTTTAGCTCTGGGTTTGAAGTTTCCAATAGTGTCTGTTTTGCTTGGTTTAAATCAAGGACTTGGTCTTTGGCCCGACTTATTCTAGGTCTAGAAAGGTTTTGCAGCTGGGAGGTGGCCTTGTTGCCTGTCATGAAAGGTGGTGTTGGCAGCTTTGACACAGGAGAACCCAGTCCAGCTGGGATGTGTGGCTTTGTTCTTTCCTGAAGGAGATGCTGTAGATCAAAGACGCGTCTGGTAGAGCATGGTCTGACCAGGATTTGGTACCTTGTGGATTTGGTACCTACAAGCTACTTGCTCTGTCCTCCTGCTGCAACCTTCATTCCCTGCCAGCTCTCATCTCATCCTCTTCATCCTGGTGTGTGAACCTGGGGAAACTGGAGTTCAGGCTGAGCTATCTGAAGGGACTTCAGACAGGACAAGCTGAGCTTACACGCTTCTCCTGGACTTGTATCGAGCCTTTCAGATGGACCTGCCTGTGATGTTTTCCTTTGGCTGCCTCCAGCGAGTGTGGTGGAGGTGGCAGGAGAGTTTGCAGTGGTAGGAAGGTGTGAGTATGGTCTGAGGTCTCGGAGAGGAGTGAGGCTCTGAGCTCTTCTTCATCCTTGTCCTCAGCAGAAGGGGAGAAAGTCCTAATCAGGGAGCTGCAGCCTTTCTCTCGCTCCCTTACCTGCCACTTTAAACAAATGCAAATTAAAACCCTCCATCGGGTTGGTTCATTCCCTTCCTTCATGTAACTGATGTTATTGGATTTTTATGCAGCACATTACACCCTGAGCCATGTCTTCTACTATTTTGCTTTCAAATTGTATCTCCTGCCATTTGTGTCACATTTAAAATGCTAACAGTATAGAATGTCATTTACAGAATCGGGGCGTTTGCTGCGGAAAATTAATTTGACTTATTCCTTCTGCCTGTTCCTATCTCCAGGCCAATATTATGCTACTCATTCTACAAGAGTAATACTTAATGAATAGGACTATTAATAATGTCAAGGTCCATGGGGGTCTTATGGGTAACGGATAGGCGTAGACTGTAAGGGGGCAGTCACCTGACTTCGGTTAATGTTCCATGAAAATATCAGGCAGTGCAATGTAATTATGGAGCAGAGGATAGTAAAAAAAGGCAGGGAACTTGGAGTTTCTTAAATATTTTTTCAAATTAGTTAGTGCTTTTTCGGTAATTTACCTGAACCTTCGTCAGACCAGGTGTGAAAACTGTTTAAAATTCAAAAGGAAAAGCCAACAGCTCGGTACCTGCTTCATGAAAAAGGCGTTTGGTCAGATGAGTGCTAGGCAGGAATCGTGTGTTTGCTGTTACACGAAAGGATGCAGGATGTATGTGTGTCATTCCTGTTTGCAGGAAATAGGAATGTGAGGAAAGGGAGTTTGGTGGGGGTTTTCTTGATTTTTATTTTTTTTTTTATTTTTTTCAGCTTCTGCATGTGTCTAGCATTGAAAAAGGTGGAAAAAAAATATTGGGGAAAACACAAAATTGATGTTTATAATGGGAACAAATCCTAAACAGAAGAAACAAGAGTTTGGTGGGGTTTTTCTTGATTATTTTTTTAATTTTTTTTTCAGTTTCTACATGTCTCTAGCATTGAAAAAAGTGGAAAAAAAATCTTGGGGAAAACACAAAATTGATGTTTATAATGGGAACAAATCCTAAACAGAAGAAACAAAATCTTCTTGCTCCTATTTATTGTGCTACTTGCTGTGAAAATACCGGCCCCAGTGAAATGGCTTGAGGCACAAGCCAGCCGTGGGCAGGGACATGGCAGGGCAGCACTCATTTTTATTTATTATTTTTTTTCCCCCATGCTCAAAGCTGCCAGCAATGCTAATGCAAGGGTCACACGCGCTCTGAGGGGGGAGGAAGTAGCTGCTTTTAGGGTCTAATCCTGCACTTGCTAGAACCACTTTTTTTTTTTTTCAAAGCGGGTTTAATGGGGGTATTGTTTGATCCTCTCATTTTTCTAAGGTCCTTGTTTCTAAATCCTTGTGCCTGGAGTTATGTCCAGGATTATTGGGTATGTGTGCAGGAAGAAAGGGAGAAGGAAATGGGCTACTGAGATGCTGCTTCTCAGAACAGATTTTCAGCTTTTGCCATTGTTTTTGGTAGTTAATGTGAGAAAATGTGATATGGCAGCTAAATCTGAAAAGGGACCTTTGGAGACCTGTTTGGTTGTGTGTACTTTTGGTTCCTATTCTCTGCACAAAACCTGGATGCTCCCTAGCTCTCTGTGTTGCATCTTTCTCCATTTGTCTTTGTCTTTCTCTTGGGACCATGGAGCCTGAGGGAGCAGGTTGCAAAATGAGGCCCCCGATTTCCAAAGAGCAGGTGAAAGAGGCTGTGAAAAGAGTTGATGTTACGCAGGAAAGAACTTTGTGTCC
Source organism: Calidris pugnax (assembly GCF_001431845.1). NCBI lineage: Eukaryota > Metazoa > Chordata > Aves > Charadriiformes > Scolopacidae > Calidris > Calidris pugnax. Next base: position 1,145,340 of record NW_015090764.1, read on the forward strand.
TCTGTCTTCCTTTTCTGAGGAGTTAACCATTTCCTGATGCAGACTGTGTGTTGAAGTTGTATTAGGAAAAAGGTTGTGAGCTGGGTTGGGTCATGTTGTAGTGAAAACATCAAGAGATGTCATCCTGATCTACCTCCCTGTGCCTGGTGACCCAAGAGCTGCTGGTAGCTCGGGCACAGCCCAAGAAACCTCTCTCACCTCTCTCAAGCAGTCACACTTGGGAGCTGTTGTGACAGTTGTCTGGCCGTGGCATCTAGAGGACATCAGGCCTCATCAGATGGAGAGGCTGTCTAGAGCGTCCCACCACGCCAGCAGAGGCTGTGTGAGCACAGAGCAGGGCAGCAATGAATTGCTCCATCTTCCTTGGCTAGAGGTTGAGTGTCTGCTCTGGCACAGGAAGGTCGTCTTTAGTGTCTGACCATGGAAGTTCTCGGGGGGGTTATTTGAAAGCAAAACACTTCTCCCCCCTCATTTGTGGTTGATGGGCTCCGAGCGTGTGGGACTGAGATCAGCACCCAGGTGGAAGGGAGAACACCTTTGCAATAACTGAGCCTTGCCCGAGCTTTGCGTGGCGTATTGGGCTCCCCCCTTGGTTCCTCCTACCCCTCTTCATCCTCTTATTATTGTTATTTTTTCCCCTCGAAGAAGCTTTATTCATTTCTGAAGCGCGCATTAATATCGGCGGCATTAGGCAGCCCCAGTACGTCTCGTGGCTGTGTGCCTCACTAATTCTCACTATTAGGCCACCTGCTGACAACTCCCGAATGGAGCCGTATCCCTCTGTCAGAGTTCGCCATGAATAAACATGAAAGAGACAAATGAGGCAGCGCTGGCGCTTGCTTTGCAGCCAGCCGTGCGTTATTCCTTGCCCGCCGCCTGCGCGCAGATGGCTGGGCTTTGGGCAGTAGGTGCCCACCTACCTCCTGGTGGGGTGGCTTCTCCTCGGGGGTGGGTTTGGGGGGTTGTTTGTTCAGATTGAGAAGCTTCTCTTCACAGCCATTGGGAGCCCAAACTGTAAATGAAGTGGCAGAACCACAGTTGGATTAGCAAACCGTGTTTCTTGCAGCTTTTTGGAAGTCCTGTGAGCACACGTGCCACTAGATTTCTTGAATTAAACTTGTGTGAACTTTTAAGCAGTTTCAGCAAAATGAGTGAAGACACTCTGGATTCCAACTCACTTTAATTCCCAAGCACACAAGGTTAGGAGAGGTTGGATTCACGGACAGATGTAGACTTGTGAGGAAGGTGGTTATTCTATGAGTCTATCATCAGCAAGCCACGCTGGTCAGGAGTTAGATGTGCCCCGCAGACCTCCCTGGATGCCTCTTGGAAGATGCTTTCATGATTGAGGCAGGAAAATATCTCCTCAGATTTTGAGATGGTGAAAGAAGCAACAGGTATTTCTGCAGAGACCTGCAGAAGCAGGGCTGTTGGTGGCCCTGTTGACTTCTGTGTCATCAACCTCCTGGCAGGTACAGAAGGCAGGTTCTTCTCTGGGCTGCTGGTCCCTCAATCAGGCCTGTAACCAGAGGGACTTGTGTCTCTTGGCTCCTGTTTGTGGTCAACATTTAGGCCATGGGGGACAACCTCACCTGAAGGAAGGTTCTGAGAGGGGATCTGGGGTGAAAAATAGTGACTAGTTTTTCCTTTCCTTTTCTTTTGATACTCTTAAACTTCCTTTAGTCAGAAAATTTAGTGTGGAATCAAATATTGAGGTTTGTTTTTTTTGTTCTTTGCAGGAAATCAGATTTTTCTAGTCTTGATTTATTAAAAAAAAACCTCAACCAAACAAAAATAAAACATCCTGCACAAAAATCCCCAAACAAAACCACAAAATACTGACCTCTTACTGAAAATTGAAATGAACTTTTCTTTGAAGTCTTTCGGTGGTTGAAAAGCATCCTTTTTGTGATAAGTCTCTTGGGCCATGTCACCAGAGGAGGAAACAGCTACCTCTGAGTATCTCCAAGAGGAGAATGGGCATCCTGGGCTTTCTCTTAAATGTACCTGTTCTGCTTTAACAGATATAAAGGCTGATTTCTGTGATGTTTTCTCTCCCAACTCTGGGATGTTGGACAGATAACAAGGCTAGTTTGTAAATTTTAAGGGACATCCCCACTGCTGTACGTATCACCCTTAAAAATACTTACAAAGTGTATAATAAAGGCTGTGTTTGAACCCTGGCAGCGTGGCTCGGAGCCGTGCGAGGGGCACGTGTAGGTGAATGCTCTAAATCCCTGGATCACAAAAGCTCAGGGGCCATATCCACAAACCAACACAGCTGCTTTCCCTTCGACCCCCATCTTCTCCTGCCACTCTTTGATTTCTCCTCTTGCCTCAGATTTACAGCTACCTTGTCCAAATATATTACGGGAAATAAAGGATAAAATGCTTTAAAAACCTACCTCCCCAAGCAGGAGAACAGGCTTTGGTGAAAATAAACGAGCTAGTTTGTTATATTGCTCAGCCTCTGTCACGTGAAGGTGAGGCCTCCTTTTTTATTATTATTATTTTTTATTGCTACCCATTTGCCTTCATTATAATTTATTTGTTAATCCATGCTCCAGCTCATGAATTTTGCATTTGGGGAGGTGGAGAGAAAGGGGAGGGGGATTCAAAGCACCTCAAAAGATGCTGGCCCACTTAAAGGTGAAGGACACAGTTGGAGGGCAGGGCTGCCTCCCTGGCCTTCCATCATCCTTTTAAAAGGCAAATATGCAGTCAGCAAAAAGAAGAAAAAGAGGAGGGAGGGGGGGAAAAGCTAAAGACTTCCCAATTAATAATTATTCTGATGGTCTCATCGGGATTCAGAACCTCACAGGTCAGAGAGGACAAATTCAAACCCCATTCTCCTGAGCTCTTGTCCTCAGGTGAGCTGATGGCTCCTGTGCTGTGCTTCCATGGCTCCCATGCCAACTTTCCTTCCTTCCTTTTCTTTCTCTCTTTTTTTTTTTTATGAGGCATCCTGAGTGTAAAAAATATGGCCTGCCTTTATGGTGCTCCAGCACGAATGAAGCTATAAAATTATGAACAGTTTTTATGATGGCTATTCAGGGGATGCTTTTATATTGATGGTGCGCATGCTGTATCTATCTTTTTTTTTCCCCCCTTTCTTTTTTGCATCCCTTCTTTCCCTGAAAAAGATGGCAGTATATGTGTATGTGTGGGAAGGATCTGGCGAGGGGGGGGGGCTGTGTAACTATTTTTCATGCATTTAATATATTAATTATCCGGTAAATGCTCCCTAGGCTGTACTTGGGATGCCGAAGAATGACAGCTTTTCAACGAAGCTCCAAAGGCAGCCCATCAGCCCACAGTGTATTATGTCGGAGAGGTCAGGGTGGGGTTAATGTAACTTTTTATTTGCTGATTTTTCATAGACGGGAGCAAAGCTGGTAAGGGGAAAAAGAGAGAGAGAGAGGCTGAAAAGAAGGTGCAAAAAGAGCAGAGATAATGGCAAGTGTGTTACATCCCCCTCCTGCCTCCCAGCCCGCTCGGTGGCAGATAGGTTGATTATGCAAACGAGAGAGATGCTCGTAGCCTTCTCGGGATGCTCCTTCTCCGGGGGCTTCTCTGCAGAAAAGGGGACAAAAGTCTGTGAAGGGAAAGTCTGTCGAAGAGACGAGGAGAAAATCCCACGTGCAATAACTCAAACTCGAAATAGACCATCCGCCCTCACTGAAAATAGATATATCTAGGCAAAAAAAAAAAGTAGGAGGAAAGAGGAAAGCTCTGGCTGCTCGGGGGGGTGTGAAGCAAAAGGCATCAGCAAAGCCAGAGCTGGATGTGCAGGAGGGAACTGGGATCCTGCTCTGGCTTCACTTGAGCTTTGCCTCTGTCAAAAGCGTGGTCTGGGGCTCCAGGGGTAGGACTGTCCCCACGAGGGACAGTCTTCTTCCTTCCCACCCCTCCCTTATGAAGGGTCTGGGGCAGCCCTGCTCTGATGGCTGGCTCTATGGAGTATTGATCTGGGAGATAATAGGGGTTTAATTTTCCTTTAAAAGGCTTGTAAATGATCTCAGAAAAGATATTTAACAAAAAAGAAAAAAAAAATCTATCTAAACCAAGGTTGAAAAGCTAAAGAAATTGGAAAGAATTTAATCTTTCAGTTAGAAATGCTATAGCAAAGTCTGTTGTGACCGTGTAGGAGGGTTTGTGTAGCTCCAGCATCCAACCTGTCAGGCAGACGTAGTTCCATGCAATACAAGTTTTTGTAATTCTCAGCTAATAAAAATAATCCTGGAGTTGTGTATATTGGGTTTAAAAGTATCTTTTGTGTATGCAATACATATTTGAATGAAGAGTGTATAGAGGTGGGGAGTGTTCATGTGTGCGCCTTTCCCCAGTGGTTCAGTGATGCTCCTGTAACACTGGAATTGAGTAAAATATGTCCCACTGAGTGCAATTACTACAGCTTTGGTTTTTTTTTTTCCCTATTTTAATGCTCCAAAGAATCCAAAAGAGGTAGGACTTACTTGTGCTGTATTCTTTGAGAACTTGAGCTTGTCCTGCATCACCCTTCACTGCTTGGGCTGCAGGAATGTGGGTCCCCACGTGGCGTCTGGGGCCAGCGCACCCCCAGGGGAGGAGGCCAGCTCTTGGGAGGCCACTTCACTGGTTACGCTGACATGAAGGTGACGACAGCAGCCAGAAAAGTTGTTGCTGCTGCTTTTTAGTACCACTCAGCACAGCTACAGCTCAGGAAACAGCTCTACCATGAGCTCAGCTTCAGCTGCTTGAGTGGCAGTCAGAGGACTCCCAAACACTTGGAGTTCAGCCTGATTTTATTGGGCAGGAACATGAAGGATTAGAGTGTGCGTTTTGGGTTTGGGTGTTTTCTTTTTTTTTTTTTTAAGTGGACATCTGGTTCTGAGGAGGTGGAAGCAGAAAAATGCAAACTGGCAGATTTTACAAAAGTTGTGGGTCAAGGTGACTGAAGTCATCGACACCAGTTTAGATCCTTAGATCCCAAAGGTGCATTAATTATTTTATGGACAAACTGCTCTGAAGTCACAGAAAAGTCTCTCTTGGACCGGAAACTAATATTGGCCCAGTCAGTACATACCAGAGGGCCCCAAGGAGCTGTTGCCTCTTCTTGTTTGCTATCTTACCTGCACATAAAGCTTAGACATATTGCACGGCTTCCTCAGGTCTCCCAGTTACATCCAAGCCCCTTATTTACTGGTATCTGGCTGGATCCATTCCTTAGCGCTGTCTGGGGAGGGCTGCTGCTCCAATCACTGCGGCTCACTATGTCCCCCAGCTTGCTTTATCCTGCATTTTGCAGGAGAAATTACATTCTGTGTAGTATTTTTTTTTATGTTAATATTTTACATTTCAGAAATGTAAAATAAATAGAATAATAGTTGGCAGGTAATACAGGGCGCACAGAGAAACTTCATCAGAAATGCACAAAAAAATACGGTAACAGCTTGAACTTCTCCTGCCTGGCAGAAATTGTTTCTGTCAATATTTTTAATTTCAGCTTGTGGAAGTGTAGGCTGAATGGGATGGAGAACTGAGGTCTAAGCAGATGGTTATTAGCAAACTGATAAGCCTATTCTGCAGCCAAATATCTGAGCACAGAAACCCAGGCGACGTGGAGGCTCAGCACCTTCAGCTTTCTGGAGAGAACTTTGGAGCATTTCAGAGTCATCTTTGCTGACCAGTTTATTTAACAAGTAAGAAATGTGTTTAGATAATTGTGCTTTATTGCAAAATAGTGTGTCATCTAGGAAATAAAGGTAAAATAGATAAAAAAGCTGCATCTTCAAATTACCAGTAGTCCCTCCCTTAATTTTCTTAAGGCGACTGCCGTTTCATAGACTTCCAAAAGCTTACTGCGGGAAGACCTTACATGTTTTACTAAGTCTAGTATAAACAGAGCAGTTTAAAAATTTATTTCACAAAATGATGCCCTCACTATTTATAGGCTAATGTCAGTGCTAAAACCCTGAAATGGACTGGAAGCATGACTGTAGCCGAGTGACCTTTCCTGATTCTACTTCAGTTAACTGCATCCACAGGGAAGAGCAACTGAAACCTTAAAGCTTGGTTTTGTTCCCCAAATCTTTGGAAATCTTGTGCAAGTGCAGAAATGGTCTTTCTCTTTTTTTGTTCCTTTTCTTTGCCACCGGCTATTGTTTCCTTCCAGCGATTCCATGTGGCGTGAAATCTGTTTGTTCTCTGTCCGTCTGTGCCAAAACCCATCCTGAGTTGGGATCCAAATTCTCTTTGGTTCTTCAAACAAAGATTCATGCCACTGCCAAGCCTTCGCGAGGTCAGCAATGCAGCAATGCCAGGGTCTGAGCAAGAGTCCATATTCTCAGTACAGAGAAGGAAAACTGAGGCAGGACAACAGCAGGGTCCTCCAGGGCTTGTACAGCAACTCAACTGGAGACCCCACGCATCCTGGTATCTACTCTGATTCTTGTGATGAGAGAGGGCTACACATTAACCAGCTTTAGCAGCAGGTTTAGGTGTTGCATAGGTGTTAGGGTAAAACTGGCAAATATCGGAGCAGATCTTAAGGAGGTTTGGATATAAAATGCTCTTCCTTGGAGAAGTAATGGTGATGTGTTGCCTGATGTGTTGGTTGTAGGCACTGGCTTCCACATGGCTTGTCTCCCATGTCTGTGACACTGTTCCCCATCACACTAATCATTAAACCAGGTACAGGGCATACTAATTGCTTTGAAACTTAATAATAAGATGCTTTGGACGAGAACAAAATGGGGTCATTCTCACAGCAGTAATGACTCACAACTTGGTGCCAGTCAGGAAAAAATCAGCTGAAATAGCAGGTTGCCACAGAGAGCAGATCCTTTCTGACTTGTGTTGGATCTGTGATGTAGGATGAGTTCGGGGGAGTCAGAGAAAAGCCCCTGGGAAGGGAAACCCCCTTGGAATGGTCTGGTGAGGAGCTGGTTTGTGGGTGCAGCTCTGGGGTGCTCACAGCCGATGGCCACCACCGCCTCGGCCACGGGAGGAGCGCTGGACCCACAGTTCTGACCTCGTAAAACTGGGTTGGAAATGCAGGTGTGATTAACTTGCCACAGATTTATGTGGAATTAGTGTGTGTTTCAACACTGGCGTTATAAATGCAGGTTGCCCTCATCTGACCAGCAGGGCTTTACATAATTTCAGAAGGCAGCTTTAACATGACAAAGGAGGGAAGAGCTGAGCACGGCAGGTACTGCATTAACTGCACCCCAGATCCTGCAGTAGGTTGTTCTGGGGGGGGGGAAAATGTACTTTTGAAAAGTAAGGATGTCTGTTCTGAGCACAAGATGTTCAACCACAGGGGCTGAAACCACTCCGGGTACCATGGCTGTAACTGACCTCCTGGAGCCTTCACCATGTCCCTGGCAGAGCCCAGGGCTCCAGACCTGCCTTCATGCCATGGATCTGCAAGTTGGCCCTGTCTCAAGAGTGGTGAAATGCTGTCAGGTGACACAGACACCTCGTCTCTGGTTTCTGTGGGTTTGCCTGGTTTTCCTGAGGGCACTGCAGAGACCCCAGCCCTGCCTAAAGAGACCGGGGAAGGGACACTTCAACCACAAGCACGTTCTTCTCTTTGAAATTCTGGCTGTGCTTTTCAGCCTTGCAATGACAACTTGAAGTTTGTCCAGAAGTTCCTTTCTCACCACTTTTTGGTTTTAGTATCAGTAACTCTGCATTCCTTTAGGCACCTCTGTAGGCTTTTTGGTTAATAACTTCTTGAACAGCAAAATAAGCCGGTGGTGGTGGTTCAAGCCACTCACACCACTCTCTGAAATGCTTGCTGCTCCATGAGGGGGTTTTTCTATGTGCTCAGCATGGCTAGTGAGGTGGTGGGCATTATTTGGGCAGGCTTTAGTGGGACTGATCCTCGGGTACCTTTGAGGTGTTGATCCTACCTGGGAGGAAGGCTCAGTCCTGGGATCCAAGTGATGAAATGGGGCTCTGCACCTTCCTAGAGAGGAGACTCTGGTCCCTTCACAGTCTGCCTCACGGGATAGTATTGCTTTCCTTTTCCAAATAATCTTCAGCATTAGAAGGATCTCTCTTTGGCATCACCACACGACAGGTTGCCTCTCTGCAGAAGGCACTGTGTTGTGGGATGCTCAGGTGATGGGCCAAAAGCTGCCCTAGCTCTGGCATGTTCTGCTCTTGCCAGGAAAGATCCGCTCGGACTAAGAGGAGAGGGTCCTGCTGGAGGGGGAATGGTGCTGGTGGTCATACTAATATGTGCATTGCAGGAGATTCTCTCCAGTTTGGTCTTTTTCCTTTACATACTGATTTTTTAGAGCTTCCGAATCTTCCGATAACTCATGTTTTAGGGTGAGTGCCAACCATCCAGACGAACCGCGGATGAGGGATCTATTTTTACTTTAGCATATTTTTAACCTCCTTTTTTGTTGTTCCAAATGTATTCGTGCCAGATTTAAAAAAAAAAAACAACAAACCAACGAACAAAACCCTACGAGGTGCCCAGCGAGTCTTTGTCATTTGTTCACCTACAAGGTGCCCAGCGAGTCTTTGTCATTTGTTCATACCTGAAAGAAGCCTGCTATCATCCAGGGACCCTCTTGTTCTCTTGGAATAAGTTCCATGGGGAGGTGGTGAGGGCATTATGAGCTATTGAGCGGGGCAGGGACGCGGCTGTGACCCGCCACCACGTGTCCTGCCCCCCCAGAAGGACCCCCGCATCCCACCTGAGACGGGCTGCTCTCTGCCCTGCCGGGGGAGGGAGGTGAGAGATGTGCCCCTGACCAAAGGTATCTGTGTGTAGACCTGGAAGAGCGTCATTTGTAATTCTAATTGTTATGATCCAGAGCTTTGCGAAGTGTTTCAGCATTTGCATTTTGTTGCAGAGCAGACTCGGCTGTGGGGCGGTTCTTGTGGTCTTTCTCAGCATCCTAAGATGCTAGATATCAGAACGTCAGTGTGCGGGTGCCTATGTAAACTGTTATGCTTTGAGTGCTCTAGAAAAATATTTTTCTGGCATAATATACACATATGTATCATACAGTGCATCTAGAGCATCCTTTTATGTGTCTGTTCATCAGCGTATGAATAGCTGCGTGACTGTACATATATGCAATATACTAGGCCTTGATTCTTTCATACATTTCATTTGCAGCATGACTAGTGCAATTTGACTCTGTAAGGATATTTGTTGGTAAAATGAACATTAGAGAGAGAGGCTGAGTGGGGTTTTACTTTTTTTTTTCCTTTATTCGCATCCTCTATATTATTACTCAGTTACGTAACCCCAGACGTCGCGGGGATTTGTGCGTCTTTCTGGTTAAAAATCCAAGTAAACAGCGATGTTTCTTCCACCAGCGCACTGAATCTGCAACTTCTGGGGGGCAGGTAGGTGAGGGGAGAAGAGGAGTGGTCAGTAAAATCCAGGCTATTACTGAAAATAATCAGGAGCAGTTGGCAACCCTGCTCCTGCATATTCGCCAAGTGCTTGGTGATTCAGCCCTTCTCCATTTTCAGGCCAATGCGGCCGTCACTCTGAATTATTTTCAGTGAGCACTTCTATATCTCATGTCAGTTCCCAGTTCGAACCCATCACCGAGTGTCGAGGCTGCGACGTGCCGTACATGCCGATGAGCGGCCCCCCCTTCCCCTGCTTTGCTATTAACCTTTCCTTTTACCAGAGTTACCCCTTTGTCCTGCTGCAGTTTGCAGTGCCTGATAGAAGCAGCTGCCTGTGGCCAAACGACCATCACATTTACATTTTCTTTCTTGAACCAAAGAGTGAGACACAGAATTGCAGTAAATGATCTCCCCTTTCTCTTCTTGCCTTCCCCCCCCGATCGTCTTTAATGCATTGCCTAGAAATCTATTTCTTATCTAATTTTACTAGATGGATCAACAGGGCTGAGAATGTAACCCTTTGTCATCTATGGAAATCTTTTTATCCCATAAAAATGATTAGATTTGATGCAATTAGGATTATGAGGAGGTGGGGGGAGCCGAAGATAGTGCGGCTTGTCTACTGCTGTCTCCTGACACATTAACAGCCTGTTTATTAACTGCTTTACATTTGGGCTACGAGCGATGCATTCTTATGCCTGATAAGCCCAGAGAAACGCGCACGTGTGTCCGTATGAAACGGGAGCCTCACTTTTTGGGCTGTCCCCCCCCTCCCACCTTTCTGCATATGAATCTCGGAGGAGGGCTCTAACTCGAAACAAAACCCCAGCTGCTGAGGAAAAAAAAAAAATAAAAATACTTGTGTTTCCATTTGCTGCTTCTCCAAGCGGTGGGTTGTGTTTGTCTCTCCTCTGGCAGGGAGTACGTGAAGGTGGATCTGCTCCTCTTCCCTGCTGCCCCCTTTGTATCCCTCCCCATGGGTTTGGAGAGGTTTGCACTGGAGGAAAACACACGTGTGTGTGTTGGCTTCCTACTGAAAACACCTTGGGTGGGGGGAAATGACCAACCTTTCCGATGCCACCCTGCGATTCAGCTTGGGTGTGTTCTTGGGGGAATTATGGCTTTAGTTTCCTGAGACAAGCTGCAACATTTTTTTTTTTTTTTTCCCTTTGCTGTCAGGAAGAGAGTACGTATGGGTTATATCCCAAGATATTTGCAAGCTCCCCTTCCACTTCCTCCTTGGCTTGCCTGCCTTTCTCCCTGGGGTTGTGCTGCCCGCGCTGTGCCCACACAACTTCTCCAAGGGGAACGCCAGCCAGTGCTTCCCAGGGCACAGAGCACCATGGCAGCCAAACAGAGAACAAATTCCTCCCAAATCAGCAGGAAAACACAGGGGGATGTCCATGTGGAGCTCAGGAAAGCCTTTTTGTAGTGCAGTGTGTGTGTGTCCCAATCTCTGCTGCAGTTCCTGCTGCCCACCCTGCCCCAGCCCTGCTCGTGGGGAGGTGGGTGAGGATGTGCCCCACAGACAGGCTGAGAGGGGGAACCCAAGTATGTTCCCCATTAGGCTGTTACAGTCCTTTACATGCACCTCTCTTGAAAAATTCCTCTTCTGTCTTCACCCAAGACCACGTGAGGAAAATTCCTCCTGAGCCCCCCCCTTTGCCTCAGTTTCCCTGTTTGATGTGAATAATAATTCCTGGCTGAGAGAGGACGGGGTCTGTGGGAGCTGGTGCGGGGCTCAAACAAAACTTTATATAAAAGCAAAGGAATAGATTTATTACAGGTCGCTAGATTAATACAATGAGGTGAAATAAATCTTATTTTGCTAAGATAAAAACTTGATACCTGTGTGTTTAGGCACCTTCACCTATTGCTCAAACTTTGCCAGGGGGGTTCCCACCCCAGCAGGGTCTCCGTGTGCGAGGCACCGAGGTGTGTGCTGATGCTAAAGCCCTCCTCTGACACAAATCAGAGGACAAAACCCAGCCTTTTGTTGTTCACAGTTGCCAGTACAGTGAGAATATTTAATTTCCAAACATCTCGGTGTTACTTAATAGCAATGCAATTATTCTTCCCCGCTTTTGTTTGCAGATCACACACACATCATCTCATATCAACACAGCTCGCCAACCCCCCCCCCCTCCACTTCTGCTGGTCATCTGCATTTAATTGCTGCTTGTTTCATGACTTTGCTTCAAGTTTCTAAAAATAACTTCAGGAATAGGTTTAACCACAGCGGCTGCACACACCGATACCTGTCACCGTGTGCCTGCCTGGAAAACATCCTCCCCAGTTGGCAGAGCCCTGCTGGGGGGAGGGATGCTGGCGAGGGGACAACCACGATGCCAGGTTCAGGGGTTAGGAGATTGCTCCTGCAGGATACAGTGTTATAGCCCAGTCCTTGCAAGGATTTATCTTAAAGCTATTCTTATTTAACAACTTCCCTTTAAAACTCAGCTTCTGGGACCTTTGCCTGCTCAGAGCTGGCTCTGTCCCATGACCCAGACATGTCCTAATGAAGTTCTATGTTGTTTTGGTGGCCAAAGAAGGCACAGATGACTTACCTGGAGCAAAGGAGGCTGAATATCAGGTATTACCTTTTTCTCAACAAGGAGAGGAAAGTCGAGCTGGCTCAGCTCCTTCCTCTGCAGCGGGCTTTTGTCTGCTCTCTGGGCAGTACCCTTCAGTAGGTCTGGGGCTGTAGATACTCAAAATACAGCCTTCCACAGGGTTTTACATTAAATGGGGTAAGGCTTGTGCTGAATTGGGTTAAGCCTGTAGCTGGATCATTTCTTCTTTCTCTTCTCTTTTTTCTTTTTTTTTTTTTTTTTTTTAAGCGGGCTTTTGTCTGCTCTCTGGGTAGACTCTTCAATAGGTCTGGGGCTGTAGATACTCAAAACACAGCCATCCCCAGGGTTTTACATTAAATGGGGTAAGGCTTGTGCTGAATTGGGTTAAGCCTGTAGCTGGATCATTGCTTCTTTCTCTTTTTTTTTTCTTTTCCACTTATTAGAGGGACAAACAGCCCCTCGTAATTAGGAGCAGAGCAGCGGGTCCCTTTTCTGGGCGCTGTCATCCAAGGCAGGAACTGAGACCTTGGTAACTTCAGCACTCAGGGCACATTTTGTGATTTACAGCTACACACGCAGCCTTGCGAGAGCTTTTGCAGCCACTCCTTGTGCTCCAGCTAGATAAGCCCAAATCCTTCGTTTGAAATGCCAGTAGCAAGACCCTTGAAGAGTTTCTGCAGCGTCTTCCCGTCTCTCCTGCCCCGCTGCAGCTCCCTTTCCTCCGGGGAAGGTGTTTTTTTTTTTTTTTTTAATTGTGAACTGAAGAGAGACTTTTGTTGGATAATTGCACATCTCACACATTCCCTCGGTGCGAGGGAGCCTGTGTGGGTACCTAAAAATCAAGGTGTATCCCAGCAACGTGCCTCTGCATCCCAGCAAAGCCACGGGATGGGGGATGAGCACGTGTAGGAGCTGATGTTTATTAGCCTCGACCGAAGAGATACTTTTGTTGGATAATTACTCAGTTCGAGGGAATGTGTGAGATGTGCAAGTGTGAGGGAGCCTGCGTGGGTACCTAAAAATCAAGGTGTATCCCAGCGACGTGCCTCTGCATCCCAGCAAAGCCACGGGATGGGGGATGAGCACGTGTAGGAGCTGATGTTTATTAGCCTCACTTATTAGAGGGACAAACAGCCCCTCGTAATTAGGAGCAGAGCAGCGGGTCCCTTTTCTGGGCGCTGTCATCCAAGGCAGGAACTGAGACCTTGGTAACTTCAGCACTCAGGGCACATTTTGTGATTTACAGCTACACACGCAGCCTTGCGAGAGCTTTTGCAGCCACTCCTTGTGCTCCAGCTAGATAAGCCCAAATCCTTCGTTTGAAATGCCAGTAGCAAGACCCTTGAAGAGTTTCTGCAGCGTCTTCCCGTCTCTCCTGCCCCGCTGCAGCTCCCTTTCCTCCGGGGAAGGTGAAGGCCCAGCCTAAAGACATCTGGGATTCTAAATGTGCGAATGTTGTGCCTCCCCCCTTGACTTCCAATTGAAAAAGATTACAAATAATGTAAAATAATATAGTTTATAACCTCAGGGCTGTTTTCAAAGGTGTATAGACCAGTTGTCAACAGGCAGAGAGGTAGGGAAGGGAAGGGAAATTATAGGCTGCACAAAAGAGGAAAGTAAAAGTGAAAGCTCCATAAAAGAAAGTGGAACTATTATGGAGCAAAATGCCAACTCATTACAAAACAGCCAAATAAGAGAGAAATACAGCTTTACCCGTAATAGCAGTTTACAAGGGAACATTGTATTGCAACATAACGGTGGTGCTATAATTTGCTCTAACAACTCCAATTATGCCTTTTATTGATTTGGCAACACATTTAATAGGAGTAGCCACACCTCTTGTGTTACAAATCATTAAAGGTGTTGAACAGTGTAATTTTAAAATTGTCCTTCTCCTACAGATGTCAGTGTGACAGCATAATTTCCCCTGATTTCTGCTATGTAAACAGCGCGTTACAGTAATTTCCCCCTTACAAAGCAGAAATGTTGTCAGCCTGGGTTTTTTTGTGCAGAAACATCCATTTAATATTTTCCCCCCAGTCTATTCTCCTAATTGCTGGGGTTTTTTTTCCCTTTTTCCTCTTTCTTTCTTTTTTTCCTTATCTTTGGAAAATAAACATGCTGTTTTGCTATCTTCTACAGCAACCTTAATTGCTACTTAAATCTTCAATATGCACTTAACATTGGGGAGGTAAAACCCTTTTGGTTCAATTCTGTTCCACTTCACTCAAGTAGCATTTCAGAGCTGGTTAAAAGCCACGTTATCTCCTGGTAGCAATTTTGACAGGTGATCGCAATTCCAGCACCGGTTTCCTTGCAGAACTCAGCGAGCATCTTGGAAGAGAATCAAAACTTTTTAATTTTTGTTTTCTTCCCACTGTGGGAGGACCTAAATTTTGTGTAGGGATTGAGGAGAAACCTGGATTGTGCTCAAAATACAGGTATTTGGATAGGCACAAAGGTTGAGCAGCCTCTTTAGGCGAGGACTGGGCTCGGTAGCTAGATCTGCCTTCCCTAGATCTTAGAATAAAAGCTTGAATTTTAGGAAAAGCGGGACAAAGATGTATGGCCGGGCAGGACTTGACATTTACGCTGCTTAAAAGCTGAGCTGGTGTTTCTCAGGCTTGGCAGAGGCTGGTGGTTGGAGGATCTCACTAACCTTTTCTGCTGCCCTTTGCTCCTGGGCTGAGCCAGGAGGAGGGATGCGTTTCCCGGCTCCATCAGCCCCTTGGTCCCCGGGCGCTGGGGCTGGTGGGCGACGGGGCAGACAAAGAATGTGTTTCCCCCTCTCCCTTGGAGCACAGGCGGGCGGTGACGTGTGTAAATGAACCTGACAAGCTCTTTGAAAAACAAATAGAGGCCACCAACCAAGCTTTTTGGCACGCCAATGTGCCACATGTTTACACCAAAAGTGCCACGTTGCCCTCTTTGCCCGCTCCCAGCGCCTGGCTCCCCGAGCGGTGCCTGTCTGCGTCTGTCTGGCTCTGGCAAACTGTCTCATTAACAGCTGTGGGGAAGGAAGGAGGGGGAGGAAAAGGGAAAAAGGGGGGAAAAAAACCCCAGCCAACCCTGAGGAGGGTGACATTTTTCACGCTGGAGTGAGTAAAGCGGCTCTGTGTCCCGCTGCCAGGGCTGACCCCCGGCCCACCCCATCTGGCAGCCGCAGAACAAAGCGCCGTGAGCTGGCCCGGCTGGGCTGACACTAGCCACACACCCCCTGGGCTGACACTAGCCACACACCCTGCTGGCTGGCCAGGGCTGCCGAGAGCCTCTTGGCCACATTTCACACATTGCTTGCGTGTCCCGAGGTGCCAGACGGAGCTGCTGGGCTCTCCTCTTCCTCAGCCACATCCCCTTGGTTTGGGTGAAGGCAGGGAGTGTAGAACATCCTGCTGCTGCAGGAGAGAAGGTCCCATCAGCTGGACAAGGGATGGCAGCCACCATCACCATGGGCAAAATGCTGACCCTTGCTCTGCTGCCCACATCAGTGGGGTACCACGGTGGTGGGGCAGCACAGGGCTGTCTGGAAGCTCAGGATCTAGGAAGCCTTCATTTTTTGGCCGTCCCAGCCACATGTGGGTGCTGGGTTACGGCTCGTGGAAACACGTCAACATCTGGAAGGCTTTCCAGCCAAGAGGGCTGGACTGCAGAAGCCAGTGCCAAGCCATCTGCAGGTGCATGAAGAAAAAGAATGTCTGGCCTTTGCCAAACGAACCCCTCTGTAATTACCACCCGAGCTTGAATTAAACCGGAAGCCGTAGCTTTGGCTCTGACGGAATCTGGGTAAATAATTAACTAAGAGGGAATTTATAGGATTAATTCAAACTTGTTTGTGGAAATTTGGTGAGGAAAGCCACTGTAGGTTTTCTCAGACGTGCAAAAGCATTTCTAAGTACCTCCTGGGTGGGGGCTGGTGTGGCTGTGGAGCGTCGTGTGTGGGTTACGTGGACCCGTCAACGGGACAGGAGCAGATTTCTGGCACCAGAATTAATTCTGTGAATTAAAAATTGCCTTTTCAGAGGTTTTCCATAGATCTGTGTACAAAATATCCTGCTTATACAAATATCCATTAGCGTGGGGATGGAAAAGGTGTGAGGACTAGAGAAATCTGTTTAAAAAAAGATGAGGAAGTCCAAGATTTGACTGCAGAAGTAGGGGAGGATGGGGGCTGGCTGCCTGTCCTGGGTGAGCCAGAGGGACACGGTGTGTGCCAACCACACTGCCATCCCTTCTGGAGAACTTTGGTTGATGGTGGGGCTGCTGACTGGTGAAGAACCAGCAGAGCCTCTGGCTGCTGAGCACATTGCAGGTGACAACAGCCAGAGTAGGGAGGAGTGTGTTTTGAAGAACTAAAAGCAGAGGAGCTTTGTACCAGTCTCGTGATCCTGGTGTTGGACAAGAGCACCCATGAGCTGAGCAGATGAGTAATGTGCCTGGGAAGACAGTGGCAAAATTCATAATTCTCACAAGGCGTTAAACTAGTGCGTCTTCCAAGAAGTTTGGCTGCACTAAAAAAGCCCAATACAATGGGTTTTCACCCCTTTTAGCAAACAACAGGCAAGTCCCTTCCGGCCCAGGGCTGTCTTTGTGACGGGAGAGCGGCCGGGGCGGGCGGTGCAGCCTGGTCTGTGCTGAGATTTGGGCTCCGAGCGAGGCGTTAACTCCAAGCTTTTCTGGGAAGGAAATTTGTTTTGCTAGAACTAATCATTCACATGCATTTTTCATTAGCGTTATTATCCCGAAGAAAGGCTGCTGTAAAGAGCTTGCGAGGAGAGGAGATATTTGCTACCTCTAGGGGAATTTTACAAAGGGAGACGGAAGGAGGGAGCGGAGCTGAATAGCAGCTCCTGTTGGTATTCTGGTGTGATGCCTCTGAACTCATCTTCCCAATCAGTTCAGACTTAATACCAAAAGCCTGCTCAAATATACAAATCGTAAGGAAAGATTTCAGAGGGTTTATGCAGCTTGGTTTGCCTGGGTCTTCTCTGGGTGGAAATTGTGAATTATTTTGCTCTTTCTGGTGTATGCAACTGCTAACAGTGACAATTATTCCACGTGCCAGGCCCCTCGTCATTTGGCAGGTTTGTGTGGGATGTGCCAGGTGTGTGCAGACAAAAAGGGAATAGAGGAGGCTTCCTCTATGACTGCTTCAAAGGAAGCAGAAAGCAGAAGCATGTGTGTCTTGCTTTTTTTTTTTAAATATTTTTTTTAATTGTGTCCTCCTTCAGGACAGTCAGGAGATCCCTTTTAAATTAGGATGGGAGAATAGAAAGGGAGATGCTGAGGAGACTGTGAGCATCTCTGACCAGAGGGACTCGGGCGCCGAGTGAGGTGGATACCCAATGGGGAGATAAACTGGAAGAATTGGATCTGCTGGGTATGGATATGGAATTCCCACCACCCATGGCAGGACCCAGCAGCACCTTCTGCAAGTGCCAGGGAGCCCGAGCCACTATCGGCCCAAAAGATGTCCCCAGGAGGGGAGAGGAGGAGCTGGATGCTCAGCACAGCTTCTCTATGGATGTATAGCACAGCATAGATAATTTAAAAATAAAAAAAAATTCTCTTGGCTGAGTGAGGAATCTTTACCTCAGTGTGGATATAAAACAAATTAGCTGTGATGCAAACACGAGGCTGCGGCTGTGATTGCTGGGGGAAGGATACAGAAAGTAGGGCGATTCCTCTTTTCATAACGAATTTGGTTCCATTTAAGTTGGAGATCAGATGCTCCCCAGTAAAGATATAAATTACAAAGGCACTAAACTTCAGCACCAATAAGCTCCCCAAATTTATTTGCATTCGTCATCTGGCAGTTTCATTTACAGTGAAGAAACTTTCACAGTGGATCAGATCTTTTTAATATTTCCCCATAACTTCTCAGTGACAATCAGTTTTTCCATTAGGAGAGATCAGACACATAAGTAATACTGAGAGAGCTACATGAATACCAAGTCATTCATTAGGAGCAATGCCACTGCCATGAATGCTGAGTGAATAGACAGTGAGGGGACACTGGAAATTAAAGGTTATTCTAGGTTCATTAACTTCTGCACTCCTTTCTAAAACAAAACCTTGGGTGAGAGCAGCCTTTGACTCCTAAACGGGATCTCCTTGTCCCCTAATTTAAAAAATATTAACATGGGTTAACTATTTCCCCTTTCTGCTTAATGTGTGCAAGGGAAAAAGTGTTTGAATTAATGTTCATGGAAGTGAGGAGCACAGACAGAGCTGTGCGTGTGAGCATCTGCTTTGCTTTCCTTTCACCACGAAGCCTTTCTGTGCCCCTCTGGCTGGATGTAGTGTTGTAGAACGGTTTGGGTTGGAAGGGACCTTAAAGATCATCAAGTTCCACCCCCTGCCCTGGGCAGGGACACCTCCCACCAGACCAGGTTGCTCCAAGCCCCCTCCAACCTGCCCTTGAACCCCTCCAGGGATGGGGCAGCCACAGCTTCTCTGGGCAACCTGGGCCAGGCTCTCACCACCCTCACAGCAAAGAAGTTCTTCCTGAGGTCTCATCTCAATCTCCCCTCTTCCAATTTAAAACCGTTACCCCTCATCCTATGGCTCTACTCCTTGATCAAGAGTCCCTCCCCAGCTTTCCTGTAGGCCCCTATATGACGGCCACTATAATATATATTATAACACATATATAAAAAATAGATGCATATATTCCATACCTTTTTCTTGTATTAATTAGCCATGAGGACTTCCTGTGTCTCTGTTTCTGTAACCACCAGGAGCAGGTCTGTAGGTCCACCCTGCTCCAGCTGGCAGCAGGAGCCTATGGTGCTCCCCGATGAGTTGGGCTTTCTCTGACCACCCTGTGCCACATCCCGCTGTGCCAAAGCAGCTCTCATTTGGCTTGTCTTAGTAATTAGGGAGGAACAAACCTACCCATTGCCCACTTGCTCTGGCATCCCTGCCTGGTATGGCAGCCTGGGGTGGCACCCATACCTGCCTCGGTGGGTTGTAGGCTCTAAATGCAGCCTTGGTTCTCAAACGAGGATCCTGATCTCAGCACCCTAATCCCTCTCTTGACTCCTTTGGAATTGTTTAAAATCAACCTACAGCTGTAGAAAGGGACAACAGTCAGTCTAATGCAGAGGTTGAGATCACACAATGGTTGGATAACAGGTCCTCAGTGTTGAAATCAAGCGTTTTTAACTGAAACACGTTTTCCCCTGCTCTCTGCTCAGTACTTAACAAATAGGCAGAGTCCCCTCCTCGGGGCGGTGGATGAGGCTATTTCAAACACTGCTTCTAAAGCCCTTGGTAACTCCTGGATGGAGATCTGAGTAGCTTTAGCAGCTCACTCTAAAGCCAGAAATAATATCTTTTCTTTACAAAGTCTCATGTTTCTACTATTTTATTCTAATTTTCTGTTTGTGTACATGATCTCTCTTTAGCCAAACAAAAAACTTTAAGCTGAAAGTAGTTTGTCTCTGCTGCAGTCTGAAAGGCAGCAGATGCAATAGGTGGAGAAGGGGCTGGTACGTGATGGTGATGAGTGTTAGAGCCTGCAAAGAAAATGTCATTCGACTGGTCAGAAAGAGCAGGCTGTCCCCATGCTATTTTCATTTTTCATCCCTGGCACCATAACACAGTTGTGCTTTCCTGGGCTTTTTTTTTTTTTTTTTTAAGCCTTTGGGTTATTATCCTGTAAATGTCACTCATGTATGAGCGATATTGATGGGTGACGGTGACGTGCAGTTGGGTTGAGGACCAATAGGTAAGACTGGAGTCTCCACACACGGATTGGCACATGGGAGGAACGACTGCGTAGTCCAACCCGTAGTTGTTTAGTTAATTTGTTAATCCCAGACAATTATTAGTTTGCACATCTCTTGGATTTACCCCAAAGCCATGACCATTTTGGTGATGGAGATGAGTGACTATTGAGTCCCGAGAGAGAGCTTTTGTTTGGGAGGGAGGAGTAGAGGTGCTGCGTAAAGGATCTTAAGGGAAATCTGATGGTGAAGCTGCCTGGCTGTTATTTGCCTCTTCCTCTGGGCCCGTGTTTTCCTGGATTTGCTCATTTAGTTGTGCTTGTTGCAGTAGTTGGAGGGCGGGAGTTATCAGCACACTCGATGGGCTGCTTTGTCCATCTTGGTTCAGTCTCCAAAGCTTAAGCCTTGATTTAGGGAACCTCCGCAGCTGTTTTCCTCTGTCTCCCTCTAGTGCAGTGTCGAGCACATCCTTAGATTAATTTCCTTCACTTGGGCCACGTAGGGTAGGGCTGGGAACGATGCTGCAGAAGATGCCCACTGAGTGGAGGTGACTCTCAAAGTCACTGCAAGTCATGGTTGCCCGGACAAGGTCAAAGCTCCTTCCCGCTTTGCTGGAAGGTCTCCACCACCTTCCTCTCCCAGGGGAAATATCTCACCAGCCCCATTGCGTGCAGTGTGGGCGAGTAGCTGGGCTCTGGTGCTGTGTTCCCTCCTGCTGTACATGAATTTCCCCAGCATTCTGGGCCATGGACCTCCTGACTCGCCTGCGTGGCGAGGAGTGAGGTGCAACCATGTTCTACTTTTGTTGCTGAGCCTGAATCCATGTTCCTGCAGGGAAGGCCTCGCATCTTATTTTATTTTTTTCCTCCCTTTTCCTACATGGGTTAATCTGTTTAGCTTTTTAACCTGTGAGCCAGAGGAATTCTCAGCCACCGACAATGGGAAGCTTCTGAGCTGGGGATGGGAGAGGCGGAGAGGAGAGAGGATGGGGAGAAACGTATGGGAGGTGGGGCTGGCTGGAGAGATAAAATATCCTCCTGAATTTCTGGCTGGAAAATTATGCTGATGGTGGAAGGCGAGAGGTTAAACTGAGACAGAAAAGTTTGTGTCAGCCCTTTTTTGATTTCTCCCTTCTACAATTGCCACCTCCTTTTCTCTCCTTTCTCCACCCCCCCTCCCCACCGTACCGTACCCCCTCCCCGATTGGAAAGAAGGAGGTTTGCTGTCTTTGTATTTTAACTGTAGCAAAAAGATTAAATTGTTTACGAGCTGCGAGCCCCGGCTGCCTGGATGAGCTGGGAGAGACAAAGATAGACAGTCTAATTCTCCGGTGTACTTTGTGCTTCCGTCCCCCTGCGCTGCCACTAATTCTTTTATCTGGCCCCAACACTCCAGGCATTATGTGCATTCATAAAAAAAAAAAAAAAAAAAAAA